>NC_041391.1:479782725-479838134 GCF_002162155.2 Triticum dicoccoides | reverse complement strand
GCAAGAAGGAGGGGTCGTCAACACCGTAGTCGTACCGGGTAGCAGCGGCGTCGGTCTCGGTGTCTAGCGAGAGAAGAGGGGGAAGAAACAATGAATACAATGCAAACAGATGCATAATGATGCATGACAAAGCAAAGCATGATGCTAGGCGTGCCCTAACGCCGTATGAGGTGATACCGGTGAAAGAGGGAAACATCCGGGAAAGTATCCCCTGTGTTTCGCGTTTTTGGACAAATGAACCGGAGGGGGAAAGTTGCGTGTTTGCTATGCTAGGGATGCGTGGCGGACGAAGCTGTGTATCCGGATTCGTCTCGTCGTTCTGAGCAACTTTCATGTAGAAAGTATTTTCATCTGAGCTACGATTTATTTTATATGATTTTCTAAAGTTTTAAATCATTTTTAGAATTTACTTAATTATTTTAATTCATCATTATCCAGAATAGTGCATGCTGATGTCATCATGACACCATCAGTCAACAGGGGGTTTGACTGGGTCAATTTGACGGTGGGTCCCACATGTCATAGGCAGAAGACTAACAATTTGTTAACATTTAATTAGTAGGTTAATTAGAGTTAACTAGTTTAACTAAACATGATTAATTAATTAATTAATTAATTTATCTATTCTAACATTTTTTATCCTCTTTTTTTATTGTTCTGGGGTGGAGCCCCATTGTCATAGGCACAGTGGCTATAGCGGGCCAACGAGCGCTAGGCACTGCGGGCGCCCGACCCAGGAGAGGGCCAACCGGGCGCAGAGGGGAGCCGGCGTCGGGCGCGTGCGGTCGCCGGAGTGGGACGCCAGCAGAAGGGCAGCAACGGGCACGGGCCGACGAGAGGAAGGACAGGGTCGCGAGCGGGTGCGCGTGTGGCAGCAGCGGCTGTAGGCGAAAGGATGCGGCCACGCACGAGCGGGCGAGCGCGAGGCCACACAGGCTGGTCGCTATGGACACGGTCGGCGTAGGGCTGCGGTGCGCGCGGTCGCATGGGGCCGACATCAGCAGACATGGCAACAGGTGGGTGTGAGCGGTGATGGTGAAGCGCACGCTGCGGAAGGAGCCGGCCGGAGCGGGGCACGGCTTGGCGGGGACGCCCCGCGGATGTGGGCGGTGAGGCGACGACATCAGCGTGTCCATGCGGCGGCAGGCGCGCACGGGAGGCGTCGGGGCGTGGCCCGGGACGTGCAGGGCGAAGGCCGGTGCGTGAATCGGGCACAGGGAGGGGGAGAGGAAGAGAGGCCGGGGGTTGGCCTCACCTTGGTGCATAGGGAAAATGGCTCTGGGCGGCGACTGACGGCGTTGGGCGACAGGGATCGCGATGGGGCGCGCAGCGATGCAGACCCTTCCCCCCGATCCCGATCTGGATCGGGGAAGGACGAACGTGGAGTGGGGGTGAATGGTGGGTGCGGGCTAGGGTTCGGTTGCTCGAGGGGATAAGGTGGGACGGGATGGGCCTCCTGGTGGCCTGATGGCTAGCTGGGTCGAGGCCCCGCGAGGGAGGGGGGTTTTCTCTTTTGCTTTAGTTTAGTTATTGTTTTCTATTTTCTATTTTCTTTTATTTCTTCTATTCTATTTTATTAATTTTTTTGTTTTTATGAAATACCCAAGTTGTACCTAAAATATTATTAATACTTATGCCACTACCATAATTAACTTGGCACCTAATACAAAATAGTTTGTAATTGTTTATTATTTTATAATCATTTAACTAATTGTTTTTGCTACTATTTTATTCATTTTTGAGTATTTACACATTTTATACAAGTGTGGTTTCTCCACCTTTATTACTTAGGATTTATTTGTCCCAGCTTGAACATTTTAGTTTTAATGTTTGAAAACTTTTGATGTTTGTCTTTATTTTAAGTTTGAATCTGAATCGGTTTTGAACCATCACGAGATTAACAACAGTATCCGAGGTGACGTGGCATCATTAGCGTGGAGTTACTGTAACTTAATTATCCGGGTGTCACAATTCTCCACCACTACAAGAAATCTCGTCCCGAGATTTAAGAGGGGAACTAGGAGGTAAGGTCTGGTTATGAAATTCTGACGAATCTTCTCGGTCTTGGTTGCTCTTCTCGAAGTAGTCGATCCATTACATTGGTGTCTCCATTTTTTTGCTTCAGGTCATTAAGATGAAGTCAGCATCCTTTCTTCGGGGGTCCCTTCGTACTTACGAATAGGCAACGGGGCAGATCAGCAATGACAGAATGCTATAAGGGTAATAATCTGGGATTAACCCATGAATGAGCATATGAGTACCTCTCGAGTTGAACAATTAAGACACATCGAGAGTAAAGTTCGAAGGTACTATAAGAAGTTTCAAGCGGATAGACAATCGTTCATTGTCGGAAACAGAGTGTGAAAGGGGTTTAGAGCAACGGGAATAAGTATTGTGTTTCATATCAGAATTGATGATCTCTCGGAAGGTACCTCATGAATTACATACAAAGCCACACGCGAGGAACAATCCTGGGAACAAGGAGTGCAAGAAAGTCAGGTTTCGATCCTGTGGAACTGTGGGTTATGGGCCCACCATGTGGGTTAAAAGTAGGAAGGCGATGACGTGTTACACGATCATGTAAGCAAGGCATGTCAGAGGGTAGCCTGCTAGTTATGTCGACAACAACATCGATACCAAGGGCGAGGGACGAAGAGAACCATTTTCCTGCTCGTTGAAACGAGGCGGACCAATAGGTAAAGTTCTCGTCCATCGGTGGTTACCGGAATGTCATCGACAATAGTAACAGGGTCTTACTGACAGAGTTGTACACGGAGGTGTTTGCAGAAGTAGGGAATTATCACTGCTTATATCATATAGATCACAGTAAGGGTTTAATCAAACCAATGGAAAGTGAAAAGTGTCTATCAGATTTAATCAAAACAATGGAAACAAAAATGTGTTTAAGCACATATTTCAGGGGTATATCCTTCCCAAGGAAAAGAAGAGCATGATATCCATGACAGGGTATAATGTAGAAACCCATTTAGGTAAGGGGAGAGGAAGTTAATGACATTACCCAAACAACGGTGTTTGAATAATTGATAAAGGAAATTTAGCAATGGTGCTTCAAATGTTCTTATCGATGATCAGAGTACCACAACATGCTTCGAGATAGCATTGACATGGTCATCAAGTAAGGGTTAGAATTTGGATGCACAAAGGATCCATCAGGAACAACTTATAGAATAAGTCTTATGATTTCCTCATCAAAGAATTGCTAACCTTGCTAGAAAAAAGGAACTATAACAATAGGTCCTACAGCTAGGTGTGCTAGGCATGACATCATCTTACCGGGTCATATAAAAGACCAATGTTATACCTCTTGGAAATATATTCCAATCATTATATCTGATCGAGGTTCAGATTCGATTGGCGTCAGGGTACCTCAGACTTAGGATGCCTGAGAAGAACGTGCAACACAAATTGTCGAGATGACATTGTAAGGTTCTCGGGGAAATGAACTATGGAAGCGAGTTCCAAACAAGAGTTCATCATTAAACCAAGGAGAGGATGAGGAGGTGGCTTAAGGACTCAGCGACAATCCCTTGAGAGTTCCAAAAAGATGGATTTCCACAATCAGGTGATCAGGGAGATAACATTTGTCAAACCAATTGATATAATGATGTATGTTCGAGGAAACATACACAATTAAACATTGGTTGAATGGTGCACCCGAGATATGGGCTTAGGTAGGAATGATGTCAGAATGGTGTTTCAATAACCAATGGTCTAAGAATGAAATATCGACCATTAACTTCAAAGCAATAGGGTTGCTAGAAGTACAGAACCTAAGCAGCACAGTTCACGTGTTGGTATCCCGGTTAGAATCAATACGGGAACCAATAAAGAATGGTGAGGGTGAGAAGTATCACAATACCAAGAACTCTCAAGACGTGGTGAAATTCTCACGACATTCTTGACATAAAAGATGGTAATACTCCAAGGTAAAGAAGAACAAATGCTGGGTAGCAAGGATCTCAAAGTATACACAAAACACGAACAAGTTTGTGTTGGAGGGAAGGCAATAAAGTGGCTGATGATAACACAACTCTTCGAGGGCAAGGATGGTATTTCTCTTCATGAATCTGATTGATATCTTGGAGGAGCTGATAAGGTTGATGAAGATCACGACACATTTTTCGAGAGATTTCATGAAGATGTAATGAATCAGCGACGACATCAAGTCAAAGGAACGATGAAGCAAAAGGTTATTGGAACCATGGGTACGACAGAAGCTCGAAATCAAGCTTGTTGTTCAAGACGAAATGATATGATGAGGAAAATTGACATAAGCTTAGCTCATCATTAAAAATTGTGCTCTGGAAAGAAGGACCAGGTAGCACAGTTAAAATTAGCATGATAATGATGTAGCCGACCAGGCTAGGAATGACGTGATGGGGTATTAAAATTCTCAACAATAAAGTACTAGGACTACTGAATCTCAGTGTTGATTTGATTCACAACCTGGTGTTTTCGGTTGACGACAACCCAGAACCCGTGGAGTGACTATGACGAGGAAAGGTATTACTTCATCAGAAATTCATAAGAGGAAGTGCAATGGGTTGATATCCTTGAGATACCAGGGGGTAATACTCGAAGGTAGAGTAGAATAGATGCTTGACAGGTGAAATGAGGTGCAGAAGACAAGTAATTTAACTTGTCTGAAAAACGGGATCAAAGAAGAACAATATGGCCAGAACCACGATTGTAAAAGATCAAATCCCAGATATAAGATGAACTTATACCAAGGGGATAATTAATTTAAGAGAAGCCTTCAAGATCTACATCATGTCCATGGGCATGAACACAAAGTTCAAGGTTGACTCCCACTTCTTCAATGCATAACCTTTCATTCACTACTCTAAAAAATGATCTGAGTGCAAAGACCTACCTGGTGAACTACCAGAGGAGTATGAACCTTGGAAAACTTTCGGGTTCACACAGATTAAGGAAGGCATAGGTTCAACCCATCGGGTCATCTTAGAAACTTATACCACAAGCTTCGGAGTAAAAATCACCAGCTCAAAAGCAGAGCATGGTTGACAAAAGCAGAGGATACAATTTACCAAAGGCATTATATATCAGAGGAAGAACTGATAAGGTTATTGGATATGAAGGACACTGCCGGATAATAACCAAGCAATTGGTCTCGCGGACCACAAGGAATCTAATGTGAGTATCGATACTCAATCAGAAGGAAAAAGAATGCAAAGCCATCAGATTATAGAAACAACCGACTAATTTAAAGCTCAAATGCAAAGGAATTATGAATTCCAAGAGAAGGGATCAGAAGCAATGCTCTGATTAGGGATGGATAAGTTGAGTAGTCTTAGGGGTACAATCGATGGCAATTTGATCGGTCGAGATCCAGCTCATGTTTAAAATGACGTCTGAGCCAGAAAGATAATTTAAAAGGATCAACTGATGATTGCGTGCATTCGCACTCATGTTGAGTCAATAGGATCAAAATGACGGTGTCAAAGGAGACTAATGAATATTGCCAGACATATGGGAAGCATCCAAAATGCAAGCAGACAAGTATTTGCAGAGCAATAGTTGACAATGGATTATCGAAAGAATGGATAGTATTTCAAAGTATCTTGTGGATCACATGATCAACTAGGAATGAACAAATCCTCGATGAGTGTGAGGAATTATCCGTAGATGTATTAAAGCGGAGATGGAGCTACAAGGCAGCAGGCATAATGAATTCACGGGATATTGGAATGTTTCAGGGAATCTTGTAAGAACAAGATCAACTAGGAATAAAAGTAAGAACGACATGTGTATGTATTTATCCATAGGGATATTTTGGTGGTAGGGAATTGCAAAAGCAACAGGCACAAAGTCTCGAGAGAATATCAGAGAGTATCTTCGAAATCTTCTGGTGCAGGCGGCGATCATCTATAATAAGGGGCTCTCCGGGAGGAAGTAGTATCGAGAACCTAGAGTCGGCGTTAGTAAAATCATTTAACCCGAATGGAAGAGAGATCAGAGTCCTAGAGTATAGGTCGAGGAATAAAAGATCCTACTACCACCCAATGGTGACGTGGGCCCGTAAGGCACACAACCATGTTAGTAAAAGTTTTGTAATGTCTAGACTCAACTTCAGCCAAGGAGTGTGGAAGGGGGATTCCTACAGGCAGTCGGCTCTGATACCAACTTGTGGCACCTAATACAAAATAGTTTGTAATTGTTTATTATTTTATAATCATTTAATTAATTGTTTTTGCTACTATTTTATTCATTTTTGAGTATTTACACATTTTATACAAGTGTGGTTTCTCCACCTTTATTACTTAGGATTTATTTGTCCCAGCTTGAACATTTTAGTTTTAATGTTTGAATTTTTTTGATGTTTGTATTTATTTTAAGTTTGAATCTAAATCGGTTTTGAACCACCGCGAGATTAACAACAATATCCGAGGTGACGTGGCATCATTAGCGTGGAGTTACTGTAGCTTAATTATCCGGGCGTCACAATTTATCAGCAAGATCTTCGTCGATTCCATGCGCGAAATGTCAGAGGTCGAGCATTCCAGGAGGGAGATCTTGTGCTCCGAGTGGATCGGCAATGCCCTCACAAGCTAGCCCCTGCCTGGGAAGGCCCTTTCATCGTCACCAAGGTACTTCACAATGATGCGTATCACCTTTACAACGTGACCAAGAGGAAGGACGAGCCACGCGCTTGGAATGCAGATCTGCTCTGTCGTTTTTATACTTAAGAACAGTCGGATAGACGAGATGTAATAAGAAGTACTTTTCAGATTGTTTATCAAAGACATGACTTCCGTAGACGCAAATTGATTGTTTGTCGCATATACTTGTGTTCAAATCCCCCAGTGGGTGGCTTAGCCATGAGCCCGATTCGCCTAAGTTCAAAAACACTCCGAGTGAAGAGCAATCTTCTCATTCGGAGGCTTAGCCGTGAACCCGATTTGCCTAAGTTTCAAAAACACTCCGAGTGAAGAGCGATCCTCTCACTCGGGAGCTTAGCCGCGAACCCGATTCGCCTAAGTTTCAAAAACACTCCGAGTGAAGAGCGATCCTCTCACTCTGGGGCTTAGCTACGATCCCATACTTGCCTAAGTTTCAAGAACTCCGAATGAAGAGCGATCCTCTCACTCGGGGGCTTAGCTGCGATCCCGTACTTGCCTAAGTTTCAAAAACACTCTGAGTGAAGAGCGGTCCTCTCACTCAGGGGCTAAGCTGTGATCCAGTACTCGCCTAAGTTTCAAAAACACTCCGAGTGAAGAGCGATCCTCTCACTCGGGGGCTTAGCTATGATCCCGTACTCGCCTAAGTTTGAAAAACACTCCGAGTGAAGAGCAATCCTCTCACTCGGGGGCTTAGCTGCGATCCTGTACTCGCCTAAGTTTCAAATATACTCCGAGGGAAGAGGGATCCTCTCACTCGAGGGCTTAGCTGCGATCCCGTATTCGCCTAAGTTTTAAAAACACTCCGAGTGAAGAGGGATCCTCTCACTCGGGGGCTTAGCTGTGATCTCATACTCGCCTAAGATTCAAAAACACTCTGAGTGAATAGCGATCCTCTCACTCGGGGGCTTAGCTGCGATCCTGTGCTTGCCTAAGTTAAAAGCACTTCAAGACATGCTCTGAGCTGTGCCACAAGTACAATGTTGGAATGCACTCTGGGCTGCGCCGCAAGTACAACATTAGAATGCACTGTGAGCTGCGCCACAAGTACAACGTCGACTCCAAGTGAGGAGTGATACGTCTCCAACGTATCTATAATTTTTGATTGCTCCATGCTACTTTACCTACTGTTTTAGGCAATATTGGGCTTTATTATCCACTTTTACATTATGTTTGGGACTAACCTATTAACCGAAGGCCTAGCCCAGATTTGTTGTTTTATGCCTATTTTAGTGTTTCGAGGAAAAGGAATATCAAACGGAGTCAAAACAGAATGAAATCAACTGGAGAAGTTATTTTTGGAAGGAAATCCACCCGATGGACTTGGAGTGCATGTCAGGAGATACGGGAGGTGCTCACGAGGGTGGGGGGCGCTCCCACCCCCCTAGGGCGCGCCCCCCGCCTCGTGGGGCCCTCATAGCTCCTCCGACGTACCCCCTGCACCCATATATACCTACGTATCGTAAAACTTCCAGAGCAGAAGATAGATCGGGAGTTCCGTTGCCGCAAGCCTATATAGCCACCAAAAACCTCTCAGGAGCCCGTTCCGGCACCCTGTCGGAGGGGGATCCCATCACCGGTGAGCATCTTCATCATCCCGACGCTATCCATGACGAGGAGGAAGTAGTTCACCCTCGGGGCTGAGGGTATGTACTAGTAGCTATGTGTTTGATCTCTCTCTCTCTCTCGTGTTCTCTCTCGTGTTCCATCTATGGCACGATCTTGATGTATCCCGAGCTTTGCTATTGTAGTTGGATCTTATGATGTTTCTCCCCCTCTACTCTCTTGTGATGAATTGAGTTTCCCCTTTGAAGTTATCTTATCGGATTGAGTCTTTTATGAGAACACTTGATGTATGTCTTGCCATGATTATCTGTGGTGACAATGGGATATCATGTGCCACTTGATGTATGTTTTGGTGATCAACTTGTGGGTTTCGTGACATTGGGAACCTATGCATAGGGGTTGGCACACGTTCTTGACTCCCCGGTAGAAACTTTGGGGCACTCTTTGAAGTACTTTTATGTTGGTTGGATGAATCTAAGATTGTGTGATGCATATCGTATAATCATGCCCACGGATACTTGAGGTGACAATGGAGTATCTAGGTGACATTAGGGTTTTGGTTGATTTGTGTCTTAAGGTGTTATTCTAGTACGAACTCTTTTATAGATTGATCCGAAAGAATAACTTTGAGGTGGTTTCATACCCTACCATAATCTCTATGTTTGTTCTCTGCTATTAGTGGCTTTGGAGTGACTCTTTGTTGCATGTTGAGGGATTGTTATATGATCTATCTATGTTATTATTGTTGAGAGAACTTGCACTAGTGAAAGTATGAACCCTAGGCCTTGTTTCCTATCATGCAATACCGTTTACGCTCACGTTTATCACTTGTTACCTTGCTGTTTTTATTATTTCAGATTACAAATACCTTTATCTACCATCCATATTGCACTTGTATCACCATCTCTTCGCCGAACTAGTGCACCTATACAATTTACCATTGTATTGGGTGTGTTGGGGACACAAGAGACTCTTTGTTATTTGGTTGCAGGGTTGTTTGAGAGAGACCATCTTCATCCTACGCCTCCTATGGATTGATAAACCTTAGGTCATCCACTTGAGGGAAATTTGCTACTGTCCTACAAACATGTGCACTTGCAGGCCCAACAACGTCTACAAGAAGAAGGTTGTGTAGTAGACATCAAGCTCTTTTCTGGCGCCTTTGTCGGGGAGGCTAGGTAAAGGGCACTCACTCACACCCCGTCAACTAAGCTCTTTTCTGGCGCCGTTGCCGGGGAGGTGAGTGCTTGAAGGTATATCTTTAGATCTTGCAATCGTATCTTTTTGTTTCTTGTTTTATCACTAGTTTAGTTTATAAAAGAAAACTACAAAAAAATGGAGTTAAGTTTGTCTCATACGCTTCGTCTTTTTAATATCTTTCGTGAGTATGATGGAAAGGAAAATTGTGCTCAATTGCTAGAAGAAGAATGCATTAAAATGCTTGGTACTAAATCTTTGAATGATGAGCATGATTGCAATGTTGTTAGTATGAATTTATTGAATATCCATGATGCTAATGATATGCAAAGCCACAAGCTTGGGGATGCTATGTTTGATGAAGATGATATTTTTAGTATCCCATGTTTTGATATGCAAAGTTGTTATGATGATAGCATGCCTCCTATTTATGATGATTATATTCATAAAAGTGGGTTTGGAAGAGTGTCAACTTTAGGAAGTAGTTATCCCACTATTTTGGAGGATGTTGAATTTTATTGTGATGAATACGAAAGTGGATTTGGAAGAGTGTCAACTTTATTTAGTGATTCCACTATCTTGGGAGAGGTTTCAATCGATTATGATGAGAACGAAGTTGCTACTTATGATGATTATTGTGATGAAACTTATGCTATAAAAATTAGTGATGATTATATTTACAAATCTTGTCATGATTATAATTACCCTTTTTCTGAACATTACTCTTTTAATGTGGAAACAATTTTTAGTGTTCAAGTCTCTTACGATATTCCCATTTCTGAATGAGAAGAATTTTGCTTATGTGGAGAGTAGTAAATTTTCTATGCTTGTAGATCATGAAAAGAATGCTTTAGGTGCTGGTTATATTGTTTCATTTAGTCATAATGCTACTGAAAATTATTATGAGGGAGGAACATATGGTTGTAGGAATTGCAATAATATCAAGTTTCCTCTCTCTGTGCTTCAAGTTTTGAAGCTATGCTTGTTTTACCTTCCTATGCTAGTTGATTCTCGTTCCCATAAGTTGTTTGCTCACAAAATCCCTATGCATAGGAAGTGGGTTAGATTTAAATGTGCTAGTCATATTCTTCATGATGCTCTCTTTATGTTTCAATTCTTATCTTTTATGTGAGCATCATTATCATCATCATGCCTAGCTAGAAAGGCATTAAAGAAAAGCGCTTGTTGGGAGACAACCCAATATTTAGCCTTACTATTTTTGTGTGTCCACATGATTATGCTACTGTAGTAATCATGTTTTATAGCTTTTGTTTCAATAAAGTGCCAAGTAAGACCTTTAGGATAGCTTATGGTGATAGTTGTGTTGATCCTGCTGAAAATCAGAAACTTTTGCATCCAGTAAATTAGTTTTGTTAATTCACAGAAACGAGCTTCTGATCTGATTCTTTTTTATCTTGATTGTTACATGAATTTCTTAGGACTTCCTAATTTGGTAGAATTTTTGTAGTTCCATAAGTATACGTTGGATACTGATTACTACAGACTGTTCTGTTTTTGACAGATTCTGTTTTATATGTGTTGTTTGCTTATTTTGATGAATCTATGAGTAGTATCGAAGGGTATGAGCCATAGATAAGTTGGAGTATAGTATATATTACACCAATATGAATTTAGAATGAGTTCATTACAGTACCTAAGTGGTGGTTTTATTTTCTTATACTAACAGGGCTTACGAGTTTTCTGTTGAGTTTTGTGTTGTGGAGTTTTCAAGTTTTGGGTAAGGATTTGATGGACTATGGAATAAGGAGTGGCAAGAGCCTAAGCTTGGGGATTACCAAGTCACCCCAAGATAATACTCAAGGACAACCAAGAGCCTAAGCTTGGGGATGCCCCGGATGGCATCCCCTCTTTCATCTTCGTCCATCGGTAACTTTACTTGGAGCTATATTTTTATTCACCACATGATATGTGTTTTGCTTGTAGCGTCATTTTCTTTTGTTAGTATTTGCTTGCTGTTATTTAGACTAACGTTTTTCATCTTTAGTTTCAATAAAGAAGTCAAGGATAGCCTTTGCCATGCTTATTTTGCTAGTATACATGTTGCTGTTTGAAAAACAAAGTTTACCGCTGTTGCCAAAATTCCCTAGAAAAGTCAGAGCATGATATAATGTTGAAACTTTTTTCATAATGAGCTCTGATAAATTTACTGCAGTGGGAATTTTAGTTCATAATTTTTGGAGTTAGGGAAGTATTGAGACTTGATACATCTCCAACGTATCTATAATTTTTGATTGCTCCATGCTACTTTATCTACTGTTTTGGACTATATTGGGCTTTATTTTCCACTTTTATATTATTTTTGGGACTAACCTATTAACCGGAGGCCCAGCCCAGAATTGTTGTTTTTTGCCTATTTTAGTGTTTCGAAGAAACGGAATATCAAACGGAGTCCAAACGGAATGAAACCTTCGGGAACGTGGTTTTCCAACCGAACGTGATCCAGGAGACTTGAACCCTACTCCAAGAAGTGCCAGAGGCGGTCACGAGGGTGGAGGGCGCCCCCCTGGGCGCGCCCCCTACCCCTGACGCTCCACCATCATACTCCTTCCTCCTATATATACCTACGTATCCCTGCATGATCAGAACATGAGCCAAAAACCTAATTCCACCGCCGCAACCTTCTGTATCCACGAGATCCCATCTTGGGGCCTGTTCCAGAGCTCCGCCGGAGGGGGCATCCACCATGGAGGGCTTCTACATCAACACCATAGCCCCTCCGATGAAGTGTGAGTAGTTTACTTCAGACCTTCGGGTCCATAGCTAGTAGCTAGATGGCTTCTTCTCTCTTTTTGGATCTCAATACAATGTTCTCCCCCTCTCTCGTGGAGATCTATTCGATGTAATCTTATTTTTGCGGTGTGTTTGTTGAGGCCGATGAATTGTGGGTTTATGATCCAGTATTATCTATGGAAAATATTGATTCTTCTCTGAATTCTTTTATGTATGATTGAGTTATTTTTGCAAGTCTCTTCGAATTATCCTTTTTGGTTTGGCCAACTAGATTGGTAGTTCTTGCAATGGGAAAAGTGCTTAGCTTTGGGTTCAATCTTGAGGTGTCCTTACCCAGTGACAGAAAGGGTTGCAAGGCACGTATTGTATTGTTGCCATCGAGGATAACAAGATGAGGTTTTTATCATATTGCATGAATTTATCCCTCTACATCATGTCATCTTGCTTAAGGCGTTACTCTGTTTTTAACTTAATACTCTAGATGCATGCTGGATAGCGGTCGTTGAGTGGAGTAATAGTAGTAGATGCAGAATCGTTTCGATCTACTTGTTTTGGACGTGATGCCTATATACATGATCATTGCCTAGATATACTCATAACTATGCTCAATTCTGTCAATTGCTCAACAGTAATTTGTTCACCCACCGTAGAATACTTATGCTCTTGAGAGAAGCCACTAGTGAAACCTGTGGCCCCCAGGTCTATTCTCATCAAATCAATCTCTATCACTTTATTTACTTTCTTTGTTTTTACTTTTCCTTTTCCTTTTTACTTTGCATCTATCTATCAAAAATACCAAAAATATTTTCTTTATCAGATCTCACTCTCATAAGTGACCGTGAAGGGATTGACAACCCCTAAGCGTTGGTTGCGAGTTGCTATCGTTTTGTGTAGGTACGAGGGACTTGTGCGTGGTCTCCTACTGGATTGATACCTTGGTTCTCAAAAACCGAGGGAAATACTTATGCTACTTTGCTGCATCATCCTCTCCTTTTTGGGGAAATCCAACGCAGTGCTCAAGAGGTAGCAAGAAGAATTTCTGGCGCCATTGCCGGGGAGGCTCACGCAAGCAAGTCAACAATACCAAGTACTCATCGCAATCCCTATCTCTCGCATTACATTATTTGCCATTTGCCTCTCGTTTTCCTCTCCCCCACTTCATCCTTGCCGTTTTATTCGCCCTCTCTTTCCCAATCACCTCCTCTCTTTCCCGTTTGCCTTTTTCCCGTTGCCTTTCTGCTTGCTTGTGTGTTGGATTACTTGTTGCCATGGCGCAAGATAATACCTAATTGTGTGATTTCTCGAATACCAATAATAATGATTTCCTTAGTACTCCGATTGCTCCTCTTAATAATGATGAGTCTTGTGAAATCAATACCGCTTTGTTGAATCTTGTTATGAAAGATCAATTTGTCGGCCTTCCTAGTGAAGATGCCGCTACTCATCTAAACAATTTTGTTGATTTGTGTGATATGCAAAAGAAGAAAGATATGGATAACAATATTTTCAAATTGAAATTATTTCCGTTTTTACTTAGAGATCGTGCTAAAGTTTGGTTTTCATCTTTGCCTAAAAATAGTATTGATTCTTGGAACAAGTGCAAAGATGCTTTTATCTCTAAGTATTTTCCTCCCGCTAAGATTATCAATCTTAGGAACGACATCATGAATTTCAAACAACTTGATCATGAGCATGTTGCCCAATCTTGGGAAAGAATGAAATTAATGCTTCGCAATTGCCCTACTCATGGTTTGAATTTATGGATGATCATACAAATTTTTTATGCCGGATTAAATTTTGCTTCTAGAAATCTTTTAGATTCGGTCGCGGGAGGCACTTTTATGGAAATTACGTTAGGGGATGCTACCAAATTGCTTGATAATATTATGGCTAATTATTCTCAATGGCACACCGAAAGATCTTCTAGTAAAAAGTGCATGCTATAGAAGAAATCAATGTTTTGAGTGAAAAGATGGATGAACTTATGAAGATGTTTTCTCCTAAAAATACTCCTCTTGATCCCAATGATATGCCTTTATCTACTTTGCTTGAGAATAACAATGAATCTATGGATGTAAATTTTGTTGGTAGGAATAGTTTTGGAAACAACGCTTATAGAGGGAATTTTAATCCTAGGCCTTATCCTAGTAATCCTTCTAATAATTATGGAATTTCCTACAACTACTCTTATGGAAATTTTAATAAGATGCCCTCTGAATTTGAGAGTAGTGTTAAAGAGTTTATGAATTCACAAAATAATTTTAATACTTTGCTTGAAGAGAAATTGCTTAAAGTTGATGATTTGGCTAGGAACGTTGATAGAATTCCTCTTGAAATTGATTCTTTAAAGCTTAGATCTATTCCTCCTAAGCATGATATCAATGAGTCTCTCAAAGCCATGAGAATTTCCATTGATGAGTGCAAAGAAAGAACCGCTAGGATGCGTGCTTCCAAAGATACCTTTATTAAAGCGTGTTCTTCCAATTCCTATGAAAATCAAGATGAAGATCTAAAAGTTATTGATGTGTCCCCCATTAAATCTTTGTTTTGCAATATGAATCTTGATGAAACTGAATATGATCTTCCTTTACCTAGAAGGCGTTCTAAGAATTCGGAGTTTCTAGATCTTGATGATGAAATTGATGAAAGTGGGATTGAAATAAATAAAAACCGTGATGTTGCTAAACCCACTATTTTTGATCTCAAGGAATTTAATTACGAAAATTGCTCTTTGATTGGTTGTATTTCCTTATTGCAATCCGTGCTAGATTCTCCTCATGCTTATAGTCAAAATAAGGCCTTTACCGAACACATTGTTGATGCCTTGATGCAATCTTATGAAGAAAAACTTGAGTTGAAAGTTTCTATCCCTAGAAAACTCTATGATGAGTGGGAACCTACTATAAAAATTAAAATTAAAGATTATGAGTTTCATGCTTTGTGTGATTTAGGTGCTAGTGTCTCTACTATTCCCAAAGCTTTATGTGATTTGCTAGATTTCCGTGATTTTGATGATTGCTCTCTAAACTTGCATCTTGCGGATTCCACTATTAAAAAGCCTATGGGAAGAATTAATGATGTTCTTATTGTTGCAAATTGGAATTATGTGCTCGTAGATTTTATCGTTCTTGATATAGATCGCAATCCTTCATGTCCTATTATTCTTGGTAGACCTTTCCTTAGAACGATTGGTGCAATTATTGATATGAAGGAAGGGAATATTAGATTCCAATTTCCCTTAAAAAAGGGTATGGAACACTTACCTAGAAAGAAAATAAAATTACTATATGAATCTATCATGAGAGCCACTTATGGATTGCCTACCAAAGATGGCAATACCTAGATCTATCCTTGCTTTTATGCCTAGCTAGGGGCATTAAACGATAGCGCTTGTTGGGAGGCAACCCAATTTTATTTTGTGTTTTTTTGTTTTTGCTTCTGTTTAGGAATAAATAATCCATCTACCTTCTGTTTGGATGTCGTTTTATGTTTTAGTTAGTGTTTGTGCCAAGTAGAACCTATAGGATAACCTACGATGATAGTTGATTTGATTCTGCTGAAAAACAGAAACTTTGCGATCACGAATTTAGTTATGATAAATCACATAAACGTGATTTTGCGTTGATTATTTTTGATGCTGTTCAATAAACAAATTTTCCAGGACTTCCTATTTTGGTAGAATTTTTAGAGTTCCAGAAGTTTGCGTTAGTTACAGATTGCTACAGACTATTCTGTTTTTGACAGATTCTGTTTTACGTGTGTTGTTTGCTTATTTTGATGAATCTATGGCTAGTAAAATAGTTTATAATCCATAGAGAAGTTGGAATACAGTAGGTTTAACACCAATATAAATAAAGAATGAGTTCATTACAGTACCTTGAAGTAGTCTTTTGTTTTCTTTCTCTAACGGAGCTCACGAGATTTCTGTTGAGTTTTGTGTTGTGAAGTTTTCAAGTTTTGGGTGAATTCTTTTGATGGATTACGGAACAAGGAGTGGCAAGAGCCTAAGCTTGGGGATGCACATGGCACCCCCAAGATAATCCAAGGACACCAAAAAGTCAAAGCTTGGGGATGCCCCGGAAGGCATCCCCTCTTTCGTCCACTTCCATCGGTAATTTACTTGGAGCTATATTTTTATTCACCAACATGATATGTGTTTTGCTTGGAGCGTCTTGTATTATTTGCGTCTTTCGTTGTTAGTTTACCATAATCATCCTTGATGTACACACCTTTTGATAGAGCCATATATGAATTGGAATTTGTTAGAATACTCTATGTGCTTCACTTATATCTTTTGAGCTTGATAGTTTTGCTCCTAGTGCTTCACTTATATCTTTTGAGCGTGATAATTTTTTCTCTAGTGCTTCACTTATATCTTTTAGAGCACGGTGGTGGATTTTTTTTAATTAAAGAAACTATTGATATCTCATGCTTCACTTAGATTATTTTGAGATTCATTAATAGCATGGTAATTCGCGTAATGTTAATATACTTAGTGTTCAAGACATGTGAAACTTTCTTTTGAGTAAATTGAATACTAAGATAAGTTTGATGCTTGATAATTGTTTTGAGATATGGAGGTAATAATATCAAAGTCGTGCTAGTTGATAATTGTGAATTTGAGAAATACTTGTGTTGAAGTTTGCAAGTCCCGTAGCATGCACGTATGGGTAAAGTTGTGTAACAAATTTGAAACATGAAGTGTACCTGGCTTGTGCATCCTTATGAGTGGCGGTCGGGGACGAGCGATGGTCTTTTCCTACCAATCTATCCCCCTAGGAGCATGCGCGTAGTACTTGAATTTTTTGATGGCTTCTAAAATTTTGCAATAAGTATATGAGTTCTTTTGACTAATGTTGAGTCCATGGATTATACGCACTCTCACCTTTCCGCCTTTGCTAGCCTCTTGGGTACCGTGCATTGCCCTTTCTCACCTTGAGAGTTGGTGCAAACTTTTCTGGTGCATCCAAACCCCGTGATACGATTCGCTCTATCACACATAAACCTCCTTATATCTTCCTCAAAACAGCCACCATACCTACCTATCATGGCATTTCCATAGCCATTCCGAGATATATTGCCATGCAACTTCCACCATCATCATCATGACATACATTACTTTTGTCATATTGCCATTGCATGATCATGTAGTTGACATCGTATTTGTGGCAAAGCCACCATGCATTATTTTCCATACGTGTCACTCTTGATTCATTGCACCATCCCGGTACACAGCCGGAGGCATTCATATAGAGTCATACTTTGTTCTAAGTATCGAGTTGTAATTGTTGAGTTGTAAGAAAAATAAAAGTGTGATGATCATCATTATCAGAGTATTGTGCCAAGTGAGGAAAGGATGATGGAGACTATGATTCCCCCATAAGTCGGGATGAGACTCCGGACAAAAAAAATAGAGGCCATAAATAAAAGAGAAAGGCCCAAACAAATAAAAAAATGAGAGAAAAAGAGAGAAGGGACAATGCTACTATCCTTTTACCACACTTGTGCTTCAAAGTAGCACCTTGTTCTTCATGTAGTGAGTGTCATATATTGTGCTTCAAAGTAGCACCAAGATCTTCATGGTAGTGAGTCTCATAAGTTGTCTTTTTATACTAGTGGGAATTTTTCATCATAGAACTTGGCTTGTATATTCCAATGATGGGCTTCCTCAAAATGCCCTAGGTCTTCGTGAGCAAGCGAGTTGGATGCACACCTACTAGTTTTCTTTTGTTGAGCATTCATAGCTCTAGTGCATCCGTTGCATGGCAATCCCGACTCCTCATGTTGACATCAATTGATGGGCATCTCCATAGCCTGTTGATTAGCCTCGTCAATGTGAGACTTTCTCCTTTTTTGTCTTCTCCACACAATCCCCATCATCACATTCTATTCCACCCATAGTGCTATATCCATGGCTCACGCTCATGTATTGCGTGAAAGTTGAATTTTTTTGAGATTATTTGAGTATGAAACAATTGCTTAGCTTGTCATCGGGGGTATAGAAGTTGGGAACATCTTTGTGTGACGAAAATGAAGCATAGCCTCACCATATGATTTTGTAGGGATGAACTTTCTTTTGCCATGTTATTTTGAGAAGACATGATTGCTTTGATTAGTATGCTTGAAGTATTATTTTTTTTGTGTCAATATGAACTTTTGTCTTGAATCTTTCGGATCTGAATATTCCTATCACAATTAATAAGATTTATATTGAAATTATTCCAAAGTATCACTCCGCATCAAAAATTCTTTTTTATCATTTACCTACTCGAGGACGTGCAGGAATTAAGCTTGGGGATGCCTGATACGTCTCCAACATATCTATAATTTTTTATTGCTCCATGCTACTTTATCTACTGTTTTGGACTATATTGGGCTTTATTTTCCACTTTTATATTATTTTTGGGACTAACCTATTAACCGGAGGCCCAGCCCAGAATTGTTGTTTTTTTTGCCTATTTCAATGTTTCGAAGAAACGGAATATCAAACGGAGTCCAAACGGAATGAAACCTTCGGGAACGTGATTTTCCAACCGAACGTGATCCAAGAGACTTAGACCCTTCTTCAAGAAGTGCCAGAGGCGGTCACGAGGGTGGAGGGCGCCCCCCTGGGCGCGCCCCCCTACCTCGTGGGCCCTCTGATGCTCCACCGACGTACTCCTATCTCCTATATATACCTACATATCCCCGCATGATCAGAACAAGAGCCAAAAACCTAATTCCACCGCTGCAACCTTCTGTATCCACGAGATCCCATCTTGGGGCCTGTTTCGGAGCTCCACCGGAGGGGGCATCCACCACGGAGGGCTTCTACATCAACACCATAGCCCCTCCGATGAAGTGTGAGTAGTTTACTTCAGACCTTCGGGTCCATAGCTAGTAGCTGGATGGCTTCTTCTCTCTTTTTGGATCTCAATACAATGTTCTCCCCCTCTCTCGTGGAGATCTATTCGATGTAATCTTCTTTTTGCGGTGTGTTTGTTGAGACCGATGAATTGTGGGTTTATGATCCAGTATTATCTATGGAAAATATTTGATTCTTCTCTGAATTCTTTTATGTATGATTGAGTTATCTTTGCAAGTCTCTTCGAATTATCCTTTTTGGTTTGGCCAACTAGATTGGTAGTTCTTGCAATGGGAGAAGTGCTTAGCTTTGGGTTCAATCTTGCAGTGTCCTTACCCAGTGATAGAAAGGGTTGCAAGGCACGTATTGTATTGTTGCCATCGAGGATAACAAGATTGGGTTTTTATAATATTGCATGAATTTATCCCTCTACATCATGTCATCTTGCTTAAGGCGTTACTCTGTTTTTAACTTAATACTCTAGATGCATGCTGGATAGCGGTCGATGAGTGGAGTTATAGTAGTAGATGCAGAATCGTTTCGATCTACTTGTTTAGGACGTGATGCATATATACATGATCATTGCCTAGATATACTCATAACTATGCTCAATTCTGTCAATTGCTCAACAGTAATTTGTTCACCCACCATAGAATACTTATGCTCTTGAGAGAAGCCACTAGTGAAACCTATGGCCCCCGGGTCTATTCTCATCAAATCAATCTCTATCACTTTATTTACTTTCTTTGTTTTTACTTTTCCTTTTACTTTTTACTTTGCATCTATCTATCAAAAATACCAAAAATATTATCTCTATCAGATCTCACTCTCGTAAGTGACCGTGAAGGGATTGACAACCCCTAAGCGTTGGTTGCGAGTTGCTATCATTTTGTGTAGGTACGAGGGACTTGTGCATGGTATCCTACTGGATTGTTGATACCTTGGTTCTCAAAAACTGAGGGAAATACTTACGCTACTTTGCTGCATCATCCTCTCCTCTTCGGGGAAATCCAACGGAGTGCTCAAGAGGTAGCAATACTCTTGCATTCTTTGCAGACTGTATTGTTTTGGCAGATTGCTATTATGTTTGCATTGTTTGCATATGTTTGCTTGTTTAATGATTCTATTTGAAGGTAGGAGTATTAAATATGCAGAGGCATTTAGTATGCAATGTTGAATAATAATGTTAGTGATTTGCTATAGTAGAAAATGATAAGGTTTTGCATTGGTTTATACTAACCTATCTCACGAGTTCTTGTTGAGTTTGCTGTGGATGAAGCTTTTGATAAAAAGAGAAACCATGATATGAGAGGAATTAAGAAGACACAAAAGTTCAAGCTTGGGGATGCCCAAGGCACCCCAAGATAATGTTTCAAGAAGTCTCAAGCATCTAAGCTTGGGGATGCCCCGGTAGGCATCCCACCTTTCTTCTTCAACAACTATCGGTTAGTATCGGTTGAGCCTAAGTTTTTGCTTCTTCACATGAGTTATGCTATCCTTGCAATGTATTTTTCTTTAGCTTTGCTTGCTGTTTGAATAAAGTATCAAGATCTGAAATTATTAATTGGGAGAGTCTTCACATAGTTGCACAATTATTCGACTACTCATTGATCTTTACTTATATCTTTCGGAGTAGTTTGTCATTTGCTCTAGTGCATCACTTATATCTTTTAGAGCATGGTGGTAGTTTTATTTTTAACAAATAGATGAACTCTCATGCTTCACTTATATTATTTTGAGAGTCTTAAATAGCATGGTAATTTGCTTAAAATCCTAATATGCTAAGCATAAAAGATTTGTAAGAATTCTTATGAGTGTGTTGAATACTAAGAAAAGTTTGATGCTTGATAATTGTTTTGAGATATGGAGGTAGTGATATTAAAGTCATGCTAGTTGGGTGATTATGAATTTAAAGAATGCTTGCATTGAAGTTAGCAAGTCCTGTAGCATGCACGTATGGTTAAAGTTGTGTAACAAATTTGAAACATGAAGTGTACCTGGCTTGTGCATCCTTATGAGTGGCGGTCGGGGACGAGCGATGGTCTTTTCCTACCAATATATCCCCCTAGGAGTATGCGCGTAGTACTTGATTTTTGATGACTTCTAAATTTTTGCAATAAGTATATGAGTTCTTTTGACTAATGTTGAGTCCATGGATTATACGCACTTTTACCTTTCCGCCTTTGCTAGCCTCTTCGGTATCGTGCATTGCCCTTTCTCACCTTGAGAGTTGGTGCAAACTTCGCCGGTGCATCCAAACCCCGTGATACGATACGCTCTATCACACATAAACCTCCTTATATCTTCCTCAAAACAGCCACCATACCTACCTATCATGGCATTTCCATAGCCATTCCGAGATATATTGCCATGCAACTTCCATCATCATGACATACATTACTTTTGTCATATTGCCATTGCATAATCATGTAGTTGACATCGTATTTGTGACAAAGCCACCATGCACTATTTTTCATACATGTCACTCTTGATTCATTGCACCATCCCGGTACACCGCCGGAGGCATTCACATAGAGTCATATCTTGTTCTAGTTTCGAGTTGTAATTCATATGTTGTAATCAATAGAAGTGTGATGATCATCATTATTAGAGCATTGCCTAAAAAAGAAAGAAAGGACAAAAAAAAGAAAGGCCCAAAAAAAATAAAAAAAAGAAAGAAAATAAATAAAAAGGGCAATGCTACTATCTCTTTTTCCACACTTGTGCTTCAAAGTAGCACCTTGTTCTCATGTAGTGAGTCTCATATATTGTGCTTCAAAGTAGCACCTTGTTCTTCATGTAGTGAGTCTCATAAGTTTTCTTTTTATACTAGTTGGAAATTTTTCATTATAGAACTTGGCTTGTATATTCCTACGATGGGCTTCCTCAAATTCCCTAGGTCTTCATGAGCAAGCGAGTTGGATGCACACCCACTAGTTTTCTTTTGTTGAGCATTCATAGCTCTAGTGCATCCGTTGCATGGCAATCCCTACGCCTCATGTTGACATCGATTGATGGGCATCTCCATAGCCCGTTGATTATCCTCGTCAATGTGAGACTTTCTCCTTTTTTGTCTTCTCCACACAATCCCCATCATCATATTCTATTCCACCCATAGTGCTATATCCATGGCTCACGCCCATGTATTGCGTGAAGGTAGAAAAAGTTTGAGATTATTAAAGTATGAAACAATTGCTTGGCTTGTCATCGGGGGTATAGAAGTTGGGAACATCTTTGTGTGACGAAAATGAAGCATAGCCTAACTATATGATTTTGTAGGGATGAACTTTCTTTTGCCATGTTATTTTGAGAAGACATGATTGCTTTATTAGTATGCTTGAAGTATTATTATTTTTATGTCAATATGAAATTTTGTCTTGAATCTTTCGGATCTGAATATTCATATCACAAGTAAGAAGAATTACATTGAAATTATGCCAAGTAGGACTCCGCATCAAAAATTCTTTTTTATTATTTACCTACTCGAGGACGAGCAGGAATTAAGCTTGGGGATGCTTGATACTTCTCCAATGTATCTATAATTTTTGATTGCTCCATGCTACTTTACCTACTATTTTAGGCAATATTGGGGTTTATTATCCACTTTTATATTATTTTTGGGACTAACCTATTAACCGGAGGCCCGGCCCAGATTTGTTGTTTTATGCCTATTTCAGTGTTTCGAGGAAAAGGAATATTAGATGTAGTCAAAACGGAACGAAATCAACCGGAGAAGTTATTTTTGGAAGGAAAGCCACCCGATGGACTTGGAGTGCACGTCAGGAGATACAGGAGGTTCTCACGAGGGTGGGGGCGCGCCCACCCCCCTAGGGCGCGCCCCCTGCCTCGTCGGGCTCCCGTAGCTCCTACGCCGTACCCCCTACACCCATATATACCTACGTATCGTAAAACTTCCAGAACAGAAGATAGATCGGGAGTTCCGCCGCCGCAAGCCTCTGTAGCCACCAAAAACCTCCTGGGAGCCCGTTCCGGCACCCTGCCGGAGGGTGATCCCATCACCGGTGGCCATCTTCATCATCCCGGTGCTATCCATGACGAGGAGGGAGTAGTTCACCCTCGGGGCTGAGGGTATGTACCAGTAGCTATGTGTTTGTTCTCTCTCTCTCGTGTTCTCTCTCGTGTTCCATCTATGGCACGATCTTGATGTATCCCGAGCTTTGCTATTGTAGTTGGATCTTATGATGTTTCTCCCCCTCTACTCTCTTATGATGAATTGAGTTTCCCCTTTGAAGTTATCTTATCAGATTGAGTCTTTTATGAGAACACTTGATGTATGTCTTGCCGTGATTATCTGTGGTGACAATGGGATATCATGTGCCACTTGATGTATGTTTTGGTGATCAACTTGCGGGTTTCGTGACATTGGGAACCTATGCATAGGGGTTGGCACACGTTCTTGACTCTCCGGTAGAAACTTTGGGGCACTCTTTTAAGTACTTTTATGTTGGTTGGATGAATTTGAGATTGTGTGATGCATATCGTATAATAATGCCCACGGATACTTGAGGTGACAATGGAGTATCTAGGTGACATTAGGGTTTTGGTTGATTTGTGTCTTAAGGTGTTATTCTAGTACGAACTCTTTTATAGATTGATCCGAAAGAATAACTTTGAGGTGGTTTCATACCCTACCATAATCTCTACGTTTGTTCTCTGCTATTAGTGGCTTCGGAGTGACTCTTTGTTGCATGTTGAGGGATTGTTATATGATCTATCTATGTTATTATTGTTGAGAGAACTTGCACTAGTGAAAGTATGAACCCTAGGCCTTGTTTCCTATCATTGCAATACCGTTTACGCTCACGTTTATCACTTGTTACCTTGCTGTTTTTATTATTTTGGATTACAAATACCTTTATCTACCATCCATATTGCACTTGTATCACCATCTCTTCGCCGAACTAGTGCACCTATACAATTTACGATTGTATTAGGTGTGTTGGGGACACAAGAGACTCTTTGTTATTTGGTTGCAGGGTTGTTTGAGAGAGACCATCTTCATCCTATGCCTCCTACTGATTGATAAACCTTAGGTCATCCACTTGAGGGAAATTTGCTACTGTCCTACAAACCTGTGCACTTGTAGGCCCAACAACGTCTACAAGAAGAAGGTTGTGTATTAGACATCAAGGAGCAACCCTCTCACTCGGAGGAACAGTTGTGATATCAGATTCGTTCAAACCAAGAAAATCCAAAGAACAGTGGAAACGAGGCAACGACATTCGAATAAAACAACTAAGTTCGGATAGTTCCAACAAGGTTTAATGCCGCGAACGTAAGTACTCGAGCATTAGGCTTGAAGGAGTTTTAGCGGTTATAAAATCTAGTCGGCATTCCGAGGAAAATTAAGTCATCAAGTTTCTCACTCGTCGGGAGGCGGGCTAGCTGGCTCGACAAATGAATCCAATTAAATGTCATCTGCGATGCGAGTGGCTGCATTGATGAAGTTCTTCATGAAAGATTGGAATTGAAGCTTCTTGGTGTTGGCTACTTGCAAGTCCTTCAACTTCTCCTCTTTGACGTCCCTACAGTGAACATGGACGAGGGATAAGGCGACATGAGCACCACAACACGCAACTAACTTCTTCCATGCCTGCACTCGGTTAGGGATGTTGTTGAGTCGAGTCATCAGTGACTCGAGGTCATTCTGCTGCAAAACCTTTGGCCAGAGTTCCTTGTCGATCGAGACATTGCGGTTTTTAGGCCGGCGATGTAGTCTGAGACGTTAGCAAGTCGAGCTTCCAGTCGCAACACGTTCATGGCAGTTTCATCTTTGACATTGGAATTGATGGGGTCCAGTACAGTATCGATCCGCCCAGTCTCCTCGTCGAAGTTCTGACAGAATTCTGCAAAGCATGGAAAGTTAGTGGGTCGACAGCAACATGACGTGAAAGTTTTTCAGTCGACTGAGGGGGAATACCTTCAAGATTCAGGAGCATCTTTTGGGAGAGTTCACTCAGATAAGCTTCCAGTTCATCCCTCTTCTTGGTCAGAGCCGCTTGTTTATCCTTTAGTTGCACGATTTCCTTCTTTGCTTCGTCAACAACACTCTTCAGCTTGGCGTTCTCATCTTCCAACTTTCCGACTGAAGCCAACTTCCAGTGGGCAAGCTCAGTCTTCTCACGAGCCATCCTCTGTGCCGCAGCAAGGTCAAGATCCTTTTGCTCCAGGGCCTGCTTCATTTTGTCTAAAGAAATAACATTCCTCAGACGTGCTTGAAGCTGACGATTTTCACTACGCACATCTGTTCGAGTGAAATCACCCAGTTCAAAGGACAGGTAGGGAAAATGACAAGGCATGCAATCAGCGAGTGGTTACCTCCCATGATTGCTACTTCCTCTTGGGATTTCTTCAAGTTCTCCTTGGCCAGTTCCAGCTCGAGCTTAAGATTGGTCTTCTCCTGCTCCACAATGGCATATAGGGCCCCAAGCTCACAAAACTTCTGCAATCAACAACTGGACATGCTAGTCAACAGTTACCTCCGAATGGAAAGATACACGAATGAATTACATAGCAAAAGAGTTCTAAGACCGTTACTGAATCAAACATCCAACAGCAGTCTCAGGGACTACACCCAATGGGTGCACATAGCGTGCCCCACTAGTTTCATTTCCCACTTACCATCGACATCCCAGCTGGAGAGGAAGGAGTAAAAAAACATCATTGGTTCTCAGACCACCGCCGTCTGCCCGCAGTCGACCGTGGTCTCGGGGACTACACCCATTGGGTGCACTTCGCGTGCCTCACTAGTTTAAGTTCCCACTCGACAAGACCCGTCTAGGTCGAGTGGAAACTCTACAAGCAAGTATTTCGATAAGACCCCCACCGAATCAAATATTCGACGGCGGTCTTGGGGACTACACCTAGTGGGTGCACTTAGCGTGCCCCCACTGGACCAAAAGTGTTTCACTCGACACGACCCAGTCGACTCAAGTGAACAAGATACACTATAGAGGTAAAACACCCAGTGGGTGAACAGGCGCAAGTTGCAAAATTCAAGTTTGATGCATGAACATCTTACGAATAATAAAGTAGTAGTTTGCAGAGAGTGTGTCTGAATAGAGCAAAAGCCAAGACAGAGAAATCAATCGGAAATTAACTTACAATTCCACTTACTTGGACATTGGCTTGAAGAGCAAGCTGGCGTTGTATGCGGCCTTGCTGGTGTCATACACCACCTTTAGTCGCTCCATCATTAGCCCTGCCTGGATCATGGCCTCCTTCACAGCTCCTACTTGATCCTTTGGGACAGGATAGGCAGCAAACATGCGAGATGTCGGGGCAGGTGTCTAGATTGGTGGAGTAGGAGCTTGGACTTGCGCAGTGGGCTCTCGAGCTTGAGTAGTTGATGCTGAAGGCCGGTCGGTCGACAGAGGAATGGCAAAGGAGACAGAAGCCCGTGTTGGATCGTTGACCGGCTGGATCACAGGCTCAGAAGATGAGTGAGACGTTCTGGGCCCTCGCAACCTCTTGCTTAGAGTTCAACTTCTCCCCCAGTATTCTCCGGAGGCTCATCCTCGTCATCGTCATCAGGGAGGTGAATGATATTCGCTGGTGCTGCAAAACACTCGACGGTGAAATTTCAGTCGACTCCAAAAATCTATTAACAGAACACAGATCAATCATAAAGCCTTACCCGCTCGAGAGGTGGCTGCATCTGCTGTTTCCGCATCGCTACGGTCTTCATTAATATCCATGGAGGTCACAGATGCAGTAGCAACACTGAAAAATCTAGATTTCACTCGGTCAAACAAGCCAATGAGTTAAAGAAGAACACAGAAAAATACACGAAAGAAGTGCTTACATTGATGTCACAGGCACAACCACCTTGGTCCTTGGCAAGGCCTTCCGAGGCTTGGGCGGAGCAACTTTGTCCTGCTTTGGAGCCTTTTTAGTCGGCTCAGGAGTTTATGTGCGAGTGCGCTTGGGAACTTTGGCACTCGGTGCGGCAGTCTTGCCCTGTCCCCCCGTGGGGGTCTTGCTGCTGCTTGGATCGATGCTTGGGATGAGGCGGTGAGTCGACTTCCTCGCCACTACCACTCGAGTCCCCGCTCTCATTTTCACTGTCTTCGGCATATTCATTGTCACTGTCTTCACTGTCGCTGTCGATCCCCTCTCGATACTCCTCTCCATTGGGCATCGAGTGTAGCTTAGGGAAAACCAACAAGATGCAAGTCGTGTATATGAGTCGGATTCACGAACAACCACTCGACAAAGATAAAAGGAAACAACATTCAGATAGGCGAGTCTGACCTCTCCAGGAGCACGGGTGGCGTCGAATGGTAGAATCCTCCTGGCCCCGCTTGGGTTATCCTTGTTACCAGTAACACTCCGGAGCCACTAGGCCACCGTCTCCTTGTCAACCTCCTCCGGGTGGGTACGAGCGGTGTCGTCAGAGCCCGAGTACATCCACATGGGGTGGTTAAGAGCTTGCAGGGGCTGGAAAACCAACAGATCCATCCCCGTCACTCCTCCCTTCACCAACTCAACAACAACCGCAACTAGCATCTGCACTTCCTCTTTATCCACCGAAGCTACCACTAGTGAGCGAGGGGACTGGAGTCTCTCAAGAGTGAAAGGAGGGAGACCAGTCGGCTAACCAGGAGTCGGAACATACTTGCAGTGAAACCAGGTCGACTGCCACCCTCTAACTGATTAGGGAAAAGTCATAGGGGGGAAACAGATCCTACCCCTCGTTTGGATCCCTAGCCCCCCGCACATCTGGATCACGTGTGTTTTCTGGTCGACTGGGTTAGCTTTCTTCACCATCTGAGATCGACAAGTGAATATACGCTTGAAGAGACCCCAGTGTGGGTGGCAGCCCAAGAAATTTTCGCACATGGAGATGAAAGCAGCAAGATACAAGATAGTGTTCAGAGGGAAATGATGAACATGAGCCCCGAAGAAGTTCAAGAACACTCGAAAGAATGGGTGCGGAGGCAAAGTAAAACCACGCTTGACATGGGTGCTGAGGAGAACACACTCACCATCGAGCGGCTGACGCTCAAACTCCTCCCTAGGCAATCTCCAGGACCTGGGTTTAATCAGGTTGTCGTGAGCGAGATTCTCCAAGTTCTCATGCGAGACTGTCGAGTGGGTCCAATCCCCCTGGATCCAGCCAGGCGGCAGAGCGGAACGCGACGACGAGCACCGCGCTATCTTCTTCCCCTTCGCCATCGCCGATGCCTTCTTCGCGCGCTCCAGAGCCGTGGTCATCTCCTTCACCATTGCGTGGAGCTTGAGAGGGCCGAGGAGGGGCGTGGGGAGCAGGGAGAAAGGAGGCGGAGAAGGAGAGAGGTTGGAGATCGATTGGAGGCACTGTTCCTTGCATCGGCTCCGATGCCTTATATGAGACTTGCTCCGAGTGGCTGATCAGTGTTCCCCAGCGATCAAATCACGTCCCGTCGCAGGTGCAGGAGTGATACGTGGTGAAAAAGGCGACACGCAAATTGAGGAGTCCCAATCTGATTCGTTCCGCTTACTGCGCCATGCCCCGACTGGCACACTTCCCCGAAATTTTGAATCCCACGAAATCTGGAAAGCTCGGGCAATCAATCGCGCCTAAAGATTTCGCATCCTAGTTCACTCGAAGACTTAACATATTTATTCACTTGACGACTTCAAGCTATCAGAATCGATGGAGCCAACTGAAGCAAGATTGAAAGTACCCGTGTATTTCCCAGACTTCAATGAGATGCCTCCGGAGCATTGAATTGAGTTGGAGTCAACTTCAACCTTTTCTTCACTTGGACTTCAATCCATTCGGGGGCTAATGACGAGGACATGTACCTAGGAAAGGGTCTTAGGCCTGACCTAGACACCTCACCCAAGGACACTGACCTACAGTCAAAGGCATTCAAGGACCAACAAGGAATACCGATTGGAAACACCCGAAGTGCAATTCACTCGACAGAAGACTCCACTCGGATACCCCAATTCCACTCGACCACAGCATAGTGACTCGACCATATGGATAACCACTCGATGTATAGAAGATCTAAAGTCACCCCAGTATGGCAACGGTCAGGCATTCACTCTGTAGTCTTAATGATCATTTATGGCTGGCGTTACCAGTAATGCCCCATCTTAACTCACATTGAACCCTGTGTAACAGAGGTCAGAGAGGGTCCTGGTGCACTCTATATAAGCCACTATCCTCCTCTAGCACAAGGGTTCACACCCCTTCTAACATTCACGCATATCCAGTCGACACAACCTCAGGGCACCAAGACATAGGGATTTTACCTCCTCCGAGAGGGGTCTGAACTCATAAACTTCCGTGTACAACCTCACCGTAGCTAGGACCTTGCCTCCTCATATGTACCCCCTATTCTTACTGTTAGACTTACTCCCACGACACCCCACGTATATAAAGGTGGGAGGGGGAGAGAGGCATCCTAGGGTGCTCCCAAGTAGGAGGAATCCTACTTGCGCCCCTAGTCCAATTCGGCCTCCCCCTTTCCTTTTACGTGAAGGGGGAAAAGAGGGAAGAGGGAAGGAGGAAGGAAAGGGGGGCCGACCCCCTCCTCCTTCTCCTATTCGGCCTCCTACCATAAGGGTGGGGGGGGCGCCACCCCTTGTGGGCTAGTGTGCTCCCCTTCTATGGCCCATATTGTTGGGGAACGTAGCAATAATTCAAAATTTTCTACGCATCACCAAGATCAATCTATGGAGATTCTAGCAACAAGATAGGGAGAGGATGAGTGTATCTTCATGCCCTTGAAGATCGCGATGCGGAAGCATTACAAGAACGCGGTTGATGGAGTCGTACTCGCGGCGATCCAAATCGCAGAAGATCCGATCTAGCGCCGAACAGACGACGCCTCCGCGTTCAACACACGTACAGCCCGGGGGCGTCTCCTCCTTCTGGATCCAGCAAGGGGAGAGGAGAATTTGAGGGAGAACTCCGACAGCACGACGGCGTGGTGGTGGTGGAGCTCGTGGTTCTCCAGCAGGGCTTCGCCAAGCACTACGGAGGAGGAGGAGGTGTTGGAGGAGGGAGAGGGCTGCGCCAGGGGAGAGGTACGGCTGCCCTCCCACCCCTCCACTATATATAGGGGCAAGGGGAGAGGGGAGGTGCCCTAGGGTTTCCACTAGGGGGCGGCGGCCAAGCAGATTGGATCTCCCTAGGGAAAATCGTAGGGAGAGTTGCCCCCCAAGCCAAGCAGGTGGGGGATTGCCTCCCAAGCTAGGTGGAGGCGCCCCACCTCCCCAACTAACATGGGAAAGGGTGTGGGGGCGCACCACCCCTTAGTGGGCTGGTTTGCCCCTTCCCCTTTGGCCCATGAGGCCCTCCAACACTTGTCGGGGCTCCCGAAACACCTTTCAGTCATGCTGGCCATAGCGGCATATCCTATTTGGCGCATATGCGCCGGTTCGGCAACCGGCGCCTGCAGGCGCACCGAATTCGGCTCGGCCCATCTTGCTACCTCTTACCTGCTTTCTAAAAAGAAAAAAGGAGGTGCGGAGGATCGAACCAGCGACCTCCTGCTCGAGAGGTACTGCACTAACCACTAGACTGCAATCATATCTTGTGCGCAATTGCCCTTCTTCACCTTTTTCTTCGATGTCCTTCCCTCTTTTCTCCTTTTTCCATTTTCTTTTTATTTGGAACTTTTTTGTTCAGTTTTCTATTCTTTTGGCCAAATTGATTGTTTTTTTAAAAAAAATCTGATGAACTTTTTTCAATTTTGATGAACTTTTTTCGAATTCAATAAACTTTTTTCAAAACCGATGAACTTTTTTTGATTTCGATGAACTTTTTTCAAAACCGATGAACTTTTTTTGAATCTGATGATTTTTTTTTCAGATTTGATGAACTTTTTTCAAAAGCGGATGAACTTTTTTCAAATCTGATGAACTTTTTTTCGAATGCGGTGAACTTTTTTTGAATCCAATGAACTTTCTTCGAATTTGGTGAACCTTTTTTGAATTGAATGAACTTTTTTTGAAAACCGATGAACCTTTTTCAATATTCTGAACTTTTATTAAATTTGATGAACTTTTTTTCGAATTTACATTTTATTTTTTGAGATAATTTGTATTAAGTATATATTAATGTTTAACTGCGCGAAACGGTTAACTAGAACTGTTTTCTAGTAGTAGACAACAAAGTTAGTTTGGTCAAGTGGTTAGTGAGGTGGATTCGCAACAATGCGATCGTGAGTTCGAATCCCCATCGATCCTCAGTTTTTGTTGTTTTTTCACTTCAACAAGCGCGATTTGGGCCGGCCCATACCAGTGACGCTGCAGGCGCCAGCTCGTTAACGGGCGCCTGCAGCGCTGACTAGGAGCTCCCGGCCATAGCCTGGTACCCCCGGAACACTTCCGGACTCCAATACCCTTCGTCCAATATATTGATCTTCACCGCCAGACCATTCCGGAACTCCTCGTTACGTCCGAGATCACATCCAAGACTCCGAACTACCTTCGGTGACCACATACTATTTCCCATAACAACTCTAGCGTCACCGAACCTTAAGTGTGTAGACCCTACGAGTTCGGGAACCATGCAGACATGACCGAGACGTTCTCTGGTTAATAACCAAAAGCGGGATCTGGATACCCATGTTGGCTCCCACATGTTCCACGATGATCTCATTGTATGAACCATGATGTCAAGGATTCAATCAATCCCGTATACAATTCCCTTTGTCCATTGGTATGTTACTTGCCCCAGATTCGATCGGCGGTATCCCTATACCTTGTTCAATCTCGTTACCGGCAAGTCTCTTTACTCGTTCCGTAATGCATGATCCCGTGACTAACTACTTAGTCACATTGAGCTCATTATGATGATGCATTACCGAGTGGGCCCAGAGATACCTCTCCATCATATGGAGTGAGAAATCCCAGTCTCGATTCATGCCAACCCAACAGACACTTTCGGAGATACCTTTAGTGCACCTTTATAGCCACCCAGTTATGTTGTGACGTTTGGTACACCCAAAGCATTCCTACGGTATCCGGGAGTTGCACAATCTCATGGTCTAAGGAAATGATACTTGACATCAGAAAAGCTCTTAGCAAACGAACTACACGATCTTGTGCTATGCTTAGGATTGGGTCTTGTCCATCACATCATTCTCCTAATGATGTGATCCCGTTATCAATGACATCCAATGTCCATGGTTAGGAAACCATAACCATCTATTGATCAACGAGCTAGTCAACTAGAGGCTCACTAGGGACATGTTGTGGTCTATGTATTCACACATGTATTACAGTTTCCAGTTAATACAATTATAGCATGAACAATAGACAATTATCATGAACAAGGAAATACAATAATAACCATTTTATTATTGCCTCTAGGGCATATTTCCAACACTCTCCCACTTGCACTAGAGTCAATAATCTAGTTCACATCACTACGTGATTGTAATTAATTCAACACACATGGGGTTTGATCATATCTTGCTTGTGAGAGAGGTTATTAGTCAACGGGTCTGAACCTTTCAGATCCGTGTGTGCTTTACAAATCTCTATGTGATCTTGTAGATGCAGCTACCACGCTCTATTTGGAGCTATTCCAAATAACTGTTCTACTATACGAATCCTGTTTACTACTCAGAATCATCCAGATTAGTGTCAAAGTTTGCATCGGCGTAACCCTTTACGACGAACTCTTTTACCACCTCCATAATCGAGAAAATTCCTTAGTCCACTAGTTACTAAGGATAACCTTGACCGCTGTCCTGTGATCCATTCCTGGATCACACTTGTACCCCTTGACTGACTCATGGCAAGGCACACTTTAGTTGCGGTACACAGCATAGCACACTATAGAGCCTATGTCTAAAGCATAGGGGACGGCCTTCGTCCTTTCTCTCTCTTATGCTATGGTCAAGTCTTGAGTCTTACTCAATACTCACACCTTATAACACAGCCAAGAACTCCTTCTTTGCCGATATATTTTGAACTCCTTCAAAATCTTGTCACGGTGCGTACTCATTTGAAAGTACTATCAAGCGATTTTGATCTATCCTTATAGATCTTGATGCTCAATGTTCAAGTAGCTTAATCCAGGTTTTCCATTGAAAAACACTTTTCAAATAACCCTATATGCTTTCCAGAAATTCTACATCATTTCCGATCAACAATATGTCAACAACATATACTCATCAGAAATGCTATAGTGCTCCCACTCACTTCTTTGGAAATACAAGTTTCTCATAAACTTTGTATAAACCCAAAATCTTTGATCATCTCATCAAAGCGTATATTCTAACTCCGAGATGCTTACTCCAGTCCTTAGAAGGGTTGCTGGAGCTTTGCATACTTGTTAGCATCTTTCAGGATTGAAAAAACCTTATGGTTGTATCACATACAACCTTTCCTCAAGAAAATCATCGAGGAAATAATGTTTTGACATCCTATCTGCAAGATTTCATAAATAATGCAGTAACTGCTAATATAATTCCAATAGACTCTTAGCATCGCTACGAGTGAGAAAGTCTCATCGTAGTCAACTCCTTGAACTTGACGGAAAACATCTTAGCGACAAGTCGAGCTTTCTTAATGGTGACACTTACCATCATTGTCCGTCTTCCATTTAAAATCCATCTGTACTCAACAGCCTTACGACCATCGAGTAGTTCTTCCAAAGTCTATACTTTGTTTTCATACATGGATCCTCTCTCGGATTTTATGGCCTCGAGCCATTCGTCGGAATTCGGGCCCACCATCGCTTCTCCATAGCTCGTAGGTTCATTGTTGTCTAGCAACATGACCTCCAAGACAGGATTACGTACCACTCTGAAGTAGTATGCGTCCTTGTCGACCTATGAGGTTTGGTAGTGACTTGATCCGAAGTTTCATGATCACTATCATCAGCTTCCACTTCAATTGATGTAGGCGCCATAGGAACAACTTCCTGTACCCTGCTACACACTAGTTGAAGTGATGGTTCAATAACCTCACCAAGTCTCCGCCATCCTCCCATCCAATTCTTTCAAGAGAAGCTTTTCCTCGAGAAAGGACCCGATTCTAGAAACAATCCCTTTTGCTTCCAGATCTGAGATAGGAGGTATACCCAACTGTTTTTGTGTGTCCTATGAAGATGCATTTATCCGCTTTAGGTTCGAGCTTATCAGCCTGAAACTTTTTCACATAAGCATCGCAGCCCCAAACTTTTAAGAAACGACAGCTTAGGTTTCTCTACACCATAGTTCATACGGTGCCATCTCAACGGAATTACGTGGTGCCCTATTAAAGTGAATGCGGTTGTCTCTAATGCCTAATCCATACACGATAGTGGTAATTCGATAAGAGACATCATGGTATGCCCCATATCCAATAGGGTGTATCTGTGATGTTCGGTCACACCATCACACTATGGTGTTCTAGGCGGTATTAGTTGTGAAACAATTTCCACAATGTCTTAATTGTGTACCAAACTCGCAACTCAGATATTCATCTCTATGATCATATCATAGACATTTTTATCCTCTTGTCACGATGATCTTCAACTTCACTCTGAAATTACTTGAACGTTTCAATAATTCAGACTCGTGTTTCATCAAGTAAATATACTTAGCATCTACTCAAATCATTTGTGAAGTAAGAACATAACGATATCCACTGCGTGCCTTAGCACTCATTGGACTGCACACATCAAAATGTATTACTTCCAACAAGTTGCTTTGTTGTTCCATCTTACTGAAAACGAGGCTTTCAGTCATATTGCCCATGTGGTATGATTTGCATGTCTCAAGTGATTCAAAATCAAGTGAGTCCAAACGATCCATCTGTATGGAGTTTCTTCATGCATATATACCAATAGACATGGTTCGCATGTCTCAATCTTTTCAAAAATGAGTGAGTCCAAAGATCCATCAACATGGAGCTTCTTCATGCGTTTTATATCAATATGACTCAAATGGTAGTGGCACAAGTATGTGGTACTATCATTACTATCTTATATCTTTTGGCATGAACATGTGTACCACTTCGATCGAGATTCAATAAACCATTCATTTTAGGTGCAAGACCATTGAAGGTATTATTCAAATAAACAAAGTAACCATTATTCTCCTTAAATGAATAACCGTATTGCGATAAACATAATCCAATCATGTCTATGCTCAACGCAAACACCAAATAACAATTATTTAGGTTTAACACCGATCTCGATGGTAGAGGGAGCATGCGATGCTTGATCACATCAACCTTGGAAACACTTCCAACACATATCGTCATCTCACCTTTAGCTAGTCTCCGTTTATTCCGCAACTTTTATTTCGAGTTACTAACACTTAGCAACCGAACCGGTATCTAATACCCTGGTGCTACTAGGAGTACTAGTAAAGTACACATTAATATAATGTATATCAAATATACTTCTGTCGACCTTGCCAGCCTTCTCATCTACCAAGTATCTAGGGTAGTTCTGCTTCAGTGACCGTTCCCTCATTCCAGAAGCACTTAGTCTCAGGTTTGGGTTCAACCTTGGGTTTCTTCACTAGAGCAGCAACTGATTTGCCGTTTCATGAAGTATCCCTTCTTGCCCTTGCCCTTCTTGAAACTAGTGGTTTTACTAACCATCAACAATTGATGCTCCTACTCAATTTCTACTTTCGCGGTGTCAAACATCGCGAATTGCTCAAGGATCATCATGTCTATCCTTGATATGTTATAGTTCATCACGAAGCTCTAATAGCTTGGTGGCAGTGACTATGGAGAACCATCACTATCTCATCTGGAAGATTAACTCCCACCTAATTCAAGTGATTGTAGTACTCAGACAATCTGAGCACATGCTCAATGATTGAGCTTTTCTCCCTTAGTTTGCTGGTTAAGAAACTTGTCGGAGGTCTCATACCTCTTGACGTGGGCACGAGCCTGAAATCCCAATTTCAGTTCTTGTAACATCTCATATGTTTTGCGACATTTCAAAAAATGTCTTCGGTGCCTCAATTCTAAACCGTTTAACATTACGCACTGAACTATCACGTAGTCATCAAAACGTGTATGTCAGATGTTCACAACATCCACAAACGACACTCGAGGTTCAGCACACCGAGCGGTGCATTAAGGACATAAGCCTTCTGTGCAGCAATGAGGACAATCCTCAGTATACGGACCCAGTCCGCATAATTGCTACTGTCAACTTTCAACTAAATTTTCTCTAGGAACATATCTTAAACAGTAGAACTAAAGCATAAGCTACGACATAATTTGCAAAGATCTTTTGACTATGTTCATGATAATTAAGTTCATCTGATTATTTAATGAACTCCCACTTAGATAGACATCCCTCTAGTCATCTAAGTGCTACATGATCCGAGTCAACTAGGCCGTGTCCGATCATCACGTGAGACGGACTAGTCATCATCGGTGAACATCTTCATGCTGATCGTGTCTACTATACGACTCATGTTCGACCTTTTGGTCTCTTGTGTTCCGAGGCCATGTCTGTACATGCTAGGCTTGTCAAGTCAACCTAAGTGTTTCGCGTGTGTAAATCTGGCTTACATATGTGAACGTTAGAATCTATCACACCCGATCATCACATGGTGCTTCGAAACAACGAACTTTCGCAATGGTGCATAGTTAGGGGGAACACTTTCTTGAAATTTTATGAGGGATCATCTTATTTATGCTATCGTCGTTCTAAGAAAATAAGATGTAAACATGACAAACATCACATGCAAATCATAAAGTGACATGATATGGCCAATATCATCTTGCGCCTTTGATCTCCATCTTGAGGCACGGCATGATCACCTTCGTCACCGGCATGACACCATGATCTCCATCATCATGATCTCCATCATCGTGTCTTCATGAAGTTGTCTCGCCAACTATTACTTCTACTACTATGGCTAATGGTTTAGCAATAAAGTAAAGTAATTACATGGCGTTATTTAATGACACGCATGTCATACAATAAATTAAGACAACTCCTATGGCTCCTGCCGGTTGTCATACTCATCGACATGCAAGTCGTGATTCCTATTACAAGAACATGATCAATCTCATACATCACATATATTTCATTCATCACATCCTCTTTGGCCATATCACATCATGCGGCATGTGCTGCAAAAACAAGTTAGATGTCCTCTAATTGTTGTTGCAAGTTTTTACGTGGCTGCTATAGGTTTCTAGCAAGAACATTTCTCACCTACGCCAAAACCACAACGTGATATGCCAATTGCTATTTACCCTTCATAAGGACCCTTTTCATCGAATCCGATCCGACTAAAGTGGGAGAGACTGGCACCCGCTAGCCACCTTATGCAACAAGTGCATGTCAGTCGGTGGAACATTTCTCACGTAAGTGTATGTGTAAGGTCGGTCCGGGATGCTTCATCCCACAATACCGTCGAAGCAAGATAGGACTAGTAACGGTAAGCATATTGAACAAAATCAACACCCACAACCACTTGTGTTCTACTCGTGCATAGAATCTACGCAATACACCTAGCTCATGATGCCACTGTTGGGGAACGTAACAATAATTCAAAATTTTCTACGCATCACCAAGATCAATCTATGGAGATTCTAGCAACAAGAGAGGGAGAGGATGAGCGTATCTTCATACCCTTGAAGATCGCGATGCGGAAGCGTTACAAGAACGAGGTTGATGGAGTCGTACTCGCGGTGATCCAAATCGTAGAAGATCCGATCTAGCGCCAAACGGACGGCGCCTTCGTGTTTAACACACGTACAACCCGGGGACGTCTCCTCCTTCTTGATCCAGCAAGGGGAGAGGAGAAGTTGAGGGAGAACTCCGACAGCACGATAGCGTGGTGGTGGTGGAGCTCGTGGTTCTCCAGCATGGCTTCGCCAAGCACTACAGAGGAGGAGGAGGTGTTGGAGGAGGTGTTGGAGGAGGGAGAGGGCTGCGCCAGGGGAGAGGTAAGGCTGCCCTCCCACCCCTCCACTATATATAGGGGCAAGGGGAGAGGGGGAGGCATCCTAGGGTTTCCCCTAGGGGGCAGCGGCCAAGCAAATTGGATCTCCCTAGGGAAAATCGTAGGGAGACTTGCCCCCCAAGCCAAGCAGGTGGAGGATTGCCTCCCAAGCTAGGTGGAGGCGCCCCACCTCCCTAACTAACGTGGGAAAGGGTGTGGGGGCGCACCACCCCTTAGTGGGCTGGTTTGCCCCTTCCCCTTTGGCCCATGAGGCCCTCCAACACTTGCCGGGGCTCCCGAAACACCTTTCGGTCATGCTGGCCATAGCCTGGTACCCCCGAAACACTTCCGGACTCCAATACCCTTCGTCCAATATATTGATCATCACCGCCAGACCATTCCGGAACTCCTCGTGACGTCCGGGATCACATCCGGGACTCCGAACTACCTTTGGTAACCACATATTATTTCCCATAACAACTCTAGCGTCACCGAACCTTAAGTGTGTAGACCCTACGGGTTCGGGAACCATGCAGACATGCCTGAGACGTTCTCCGGCCAATAACCAACAGCGGGATCTGGATACCCATGTTAGCTCCCACATGTTCCACGATGATCTCATCGGATGAACCACGATGTCGAGGATTCAATCAATCTCGTATACAATTCCCTTTGTCCATTGGTATGTTACTTGCCCGAGATTCGATCGGCGGTATCCCTATACCTTGTTCAATCTCGTTACCGGCAAGTCTCTTTACTCGTTCCGTAATGCATGATCCCGTGACTAACTACTTAGTCACATTGAGCTCATTATGATGATGCATTACCGAGTGGGCCCAGAGATACCTCTCTGTCATATGGAGTGACAAATCCCAGTCTCGGTTCGTGCCAACCCAATAGACAATTTCGGAGATACCTGTAGTGCACCTTTATAGCCACCCAGTTATGTTGTGACGTTTGGTGCACCCAAAGCATTCCTACGGTATCCGGGAGTTGCACAATCTCATGGTCTAAGGAAATGATACTTGACATCAGAAAAGCTCTTAGCAAACGAACTACACGATCTTGTGCTATGCTTAGGATTGGGTCTTGTCCATCACATCATTCTCCTAATGATGTGATCCCGTTATCAATGACATCCAATGTCCATGGTCAGGAAACCATAACCATCTATTTATCAACGAGCTAGTCAACTAGAGGCTCACTAGGGACATGTTGTGGTCTATGTATTCACACATGTATTACAGTTTCCAGTTAATACAATTATAGCATGAACAATAGACAATTATCATGAACAAGGAAATACACTAATAACCATTTTATTATTGCCTCTAGGGCATATTTCCAACACATATGGCCCATATCTTCCCCTGGGGGATCCGGTAACCCCCCTGGGTACTCTGATATGTACCTGATACATTCTGGAACACTTCCGGTGTCCAATACTATCATCCTATATATCAATCTTTACCTCTCAACCTTTTTGAGACTCCTCGTCATGTCCGTGATCTCATCCGAGACTCTGCACAAAATTCGATCACCAAATCACATACCTCATATAATACAAAATCGACATCGAACGTTAAGCGTGTGGACCCTATGGGTTCGAGAACTATGTAGAGATGACCAAGACAACTCTTCGGTCAATAACCAATGGCGGAACTTGGATGCTCATATTCGCTCCCACATACTGTACGAAGATCTTTATCAGTCGAATCGTTATGACAACATACGTTATTCCCTTTGTCATCGGTATGTTGCTCGTCCGAGATTCGATCGTTGGTATCTTCATACCTAGTTCAATCTCGTTACCGGCAAGTCTCCTTACTCGTTCCGTAACGCATCATCCTACAACTAACTCATTAGTCACTTTGCTTGCAAGGCTTCTTATGATGTGCATTACCGAGAGGGCCCAGAGATACCTCTCCGATACTTGGAGTGACAAATCCTAATCTCGATCTATGACAACCCAACAAACACCCTCAGAGATACCTAGAGCATCTTTATAATCACCCAGTTACGTTGTGATGTTTGATAGCACACAAGGTATTCCTCCAGTATCCAGGAGTTGCATAATCTCATAGTCAAAGGAATATGTATATGGCATGAAGAAATCAATAGCAATAAAATTGAACGATCATAATGCTAAGCTAACAAATGGGTCTTGTCCATCACATCATTCTCCTAATGATGTGACCCCATTCATCAAATGACAACATATGTCTATGGTTAGGAAACTTAACCATCTTTGATTAACAAGCTAGTCTAGTAAAGGCTTACTAGGGACACGGTGTTTTGTCTATGTATCCACACATGTATCAAGTTTCCGGTTAATACAATTCTAGCATGAATAATAAACATTTATCATGATATAAAGAAATATAAAATAACAACTTTATTATTGCCTCTAGGGCATATTTCCTTCATGTCTACAATGCTCTGCATGGTACTACTCTAGCTAATAGCTCCCAGGTTCAATACGTATCCAGATTGAGACTCGGAGTCATCCAGATCGGTGCCAAAACTTGCATCAACGTAACCCTTTATGATGAACTCTTTATCACCTCCATAACTGAGAAACATTTCCTTAGTCCTCTTCAGGTACTTTAGGATATTTTTGACCGCTGTCCAGTGATCTACTCCTGGATCACTTTGGTACCTCCTTGTCAGGCTTATGGCAAGTCACACATCAGGTCTGGTACACAGCATGGCATACATTATAGAGCCTATGGCTGAGACATAGGGAATGACTTTCATTCTCTCTCTATCTTTTGCCGTGGTCGGGCTTTGAGTCTTACTCAACTTCACACCTTGCCATACAGGCAAGATACCTTTATTTGACCGATCCACTTTGAACTTCTTCAAAACTTTGTCAAGCTATGTGCTTTGTGAAAGACCTATTAGGTGTCTTGTTCTATCTCTATAGATTTTGATGCCCAATATGTAAGCAGCTTCACCAAGGTCTTTCATTGAAAAATTCTTATTCAAATATCCTTTTATGCTATCCAAATTCTATATCATTTCCAATCAGCAATATATCATCCATATATACTATCAGAAATGTTACAGAGCTCCCACTCACTTTCTTGTAAATACAGGCTTCACCGTAAGTTTGTATAAAACCAAATGCTTTCATCACCTTATCAAATGGTATATTCCAACTCCAAGATGCTTGCACTAGTCCATAGATTGATCACTGGAGCTTGCACACTTTGTTAACACCCTTAGGATCGACAAAACCTTCTGGTTGCATCATATACACCTCTTCTTTAAGAAGCCCGTTAAGGAATGCAGTTTTGATGTCCATTTGCCAGATTTCATAATCATAAAATGCCGCAATTGCTAAAATGATTCTGACAGACTTAACCATCACTCCAGGTGAGAAAGTCTCATCATAGTCAACCCCTTAAACTTTTTGAAAACCTTTTGCAACAAGCCGAGCTTTGTAGACAGTGATATTACCATCAACGTCCGTCTTCCTCTTGAAGATCCATTTATTCTCAATGTCTTGCCGATCATTTGGAAAGTCCACCAAAGTCCACACTTCATTCTCATACATGGATCCTATCTCATATTTCATGGCCTCAAGCCATTTGTCAGAATTTGGGCTCATCATAGCTTCTTCATAGTTTGTAGGTTCGTCGTTATCCAACAACATGACTTCCAGGACGGGATTACCATGCTACTCTGGTGCGGAACGTGTTATGGTCGACCTATGAGGTATAGTAGTAACTTGATATGAAGTTTCATGATCATCATCATTTGTTTCCTCTCTGGTTGGTGTAAGCATCATGGGAACGGTTTCCTCTGATGTGCTACTTTCCAATTCAAGGGAAGGTACAACGACCTCATCAAGTTCTACTTTCCTCCCACTCACTTCTTTTGAGAGAAACTCCTTCTCTAGAAAGGATCCATTCTCAGCAACAAAGATCTTGCCTTCAGATCTCTGGTAGAAGGTATACCCAATAGTTTCTTTAGGGTATCCTATGAAGATGCACTTCTCCACTTTGGGTTCGAGCTTGTCAGGCTGAAGCCTTTTGACATAAGTGTCGCATCCCCAAACTTTAAGAAACAACATCTTATGTTTCTTGCCAAACCATAGTTCACACGGTGTCGTGTCAACGGATTTAGATAGTACCATATTTAACATGAATGTGCCTATCTCTAATGCATAACCCCAAAACAACAGTGGCAAGTTGGTAAGAGACATCATAGAACGCACCATATCTAATTAAGTATGGTTACGACATTCGGACACACCATTACGTTGTGGTGTTCCAGGTGGCGTGAGTTGTGAAACTATTCCACATTGTGTTAAATGAAGGTCAAACTCGTAACTCAAGTATTCACCTCCTTGATCAGATCATAGAAACTTTATTTCTTGTTATGATGATTCTCCACTTCACTATGAAATTCTTTGAACTTTTCAAATGTTTCAGACTTGTGTTTCATCAAGTAGATAAACCCATACCTACTCAAATCATCTGTGAAGATAGAAAATAATGATACCCGACGTGTGCTTCAATACTCATTGGACCTCATACATCGGTATGTATTATTTCCAGTAAGTCATTAGCTCGCTCCATTTTTTCGAAGAATGGAGTTCTAGTCATCTTACCCATGAGGCATGGTTTGGAAGTATCAAATAATTCATAATCAAGTGATTCCAAAAGTCCATCCGTATGGAGTTTCTTCATGCGCTTTACACCAATATGACCTAAACGGCAGTGCCACAAGTATGTTGCACTATCATTATCAACTTTGCATCTTTTGGCATCAATATTATGAATATATGTATCACTACGATCGAGATTCCATTAGAATAGACCATTCACTAAGGGTGCATGACCACAAAAGATGTTACTCATATGAATAGAACAACCATTATTCTCTGACTTAAATGAATAATCGTCTCACAATAAACAAGATCTAGATATAATGTTCATGCTCATCATTGGCACCAAATAACAATTATTGAGGTCTAAAACTAATGCCGAAGGTAGATGTGGAGGTAGCATGCCGACGGCGATCACATCAACCTTGAAACCATTCTCGACGCGCATCGTCACCTCATCCTTATCAAATCTTCATTTATTCTGCAGCTCCCATTTCGAGTTGCCAATTAAGAGCAATTGAACCAGTATCAAATACCCAGGCACTACTATGAGCATTAGTAAGGAACACATCAATAACATGTATATCGAATATACCTTTGTTCACTTTGCCATCCTTCTTATATACCAAGTATTTGGGCCAGATCCGCTTCCAATGACCATTACCCTTGAAGTATAAACGCTCAGTCTCAGAGTTGGGTCCAACTTTGGGCTTCTTCGCAGGAGCAGAAACTTGCTTGTCGGTCTTATTGAAGTTCCCTTTCTTTTCCTTGCCCTTTTTCTTGAAACTGGTGGTCTTGTTAACCATCAACACTTGATTTTCTTTCTTGATTTCTACCTCCACCAATTTTAGCATCGGCAAGAGCTCAGGAACTATTTTCTTCATCCCTTGCATATTATAGTTCATCACGAAGCCTTCGTAGCTTGGTGGCAGCGACTGGATAACTCTATCAATAACACTCTTGACTGGAAGATCAATTCCCAGCTGAGTCATGTGGTTGTGCTACCCAGACATTCTGAGTATGTGTTCACTCACAGAACTGTTCTCCTCCATCTTACAACTAAAGAACTTGTTGGAGACTTCATATCTCTCAACCTGGTAATTAGCTTGTAATATCAACTTCAGCTCTTGGAACATCTCATATGCTCCATGGCGTTCAAATGCTTTTGAAGTCCCGATTCCAAGCCGTAAAGCATGGCACACTGAACTATTGAGTAGTCATCACATCGAGCCTGCCAGACGTTCATAACATCTGCATCAGCTCCTGCAGCAGGTCCGTCACCTAGCGGTGCATGAAGTACATAATTCTTCTATGCAGCAATGAGGATAATCCTCAAGTTACAAACCCATTTCTTGTAGTTGCTACCATCATCTTTCAACTTAGATATGTGACGCCCTCGATTCAATCGTACACTAATCATGCACGCAAATGTGTACGATCAAGATCAAGGACTCACGAGAAGATATCACAACACAACTCTAGACATAAATTAAAACAATACAAGCTTTATATTGCAAGCCAGGGGCCTCGAGGGCTCGAATACATCAGCTTGAATACACAAGAGTCGGCGGAAGCAACAATATCTGAATACAGACATAAGTTGGACAAGTTTTCCTTAAGAAGGCCAGCACAAAAGCATCTACGATTGAAAAGGCAAGGCCTCCTGCCTGGGAGCCTCCTATCTACTCTTGGTCGTCAGCGGTCTCCACGTAGTAGTAGGCACCAGCGGTGGCATCTAGCTCCTGGGCTCCGACATCTGGTTGCATCAACCGGAAAGAAAAAGAAAAGGGGGAGCAAAGCAACCGTGAGTACTCATCCAAAGTACTCGCAAGCAAGGATCTACACTACATATGCAAAATTATCAAAGGAAGGCTGTATATGTGGACTGGGATGCAGAAATGCCAGAATAGAGAGGAGGCCTAGTCCTATCGAAGACTAGCATCTTCTGGAAACCACTGATACGTCCATTTTGCATCATGCTTTTATTTCAATATTTATTGCATTATGGGTTGTTATTTCACGTTATGTCACAATACTTATGGCTATTCTCTCTTATTTTACAAGGTTTACATGAAGAGGGAGAATGCCGGCAGCTGGAATTCTGGGCTGGAAAAGGAGCAAATATTGGAGACCTATTCTGCGCAACTCCAAAAGTCCTGAAACTCCACGGAATATCTTAAAATAAATAAAGAAAAATCATCGCCAAAGATGAAGGCCAGGGGCCCACGCCCTGCGCACGAGGGTGGGGGCGCGCCCCCCTGGGGCATGCTCCCCTACCTCGTGGGCCCCCTGGTGGCTCTCCGACGCGCATCTTCTCCTATATGAAGTCTTTCGATGAGAAAAAACAGAAGGCAACCTTTCGGGATGAGACTCCGCCGCCACGAGGTGAAACCTTGGAGGAACCAATCTAGGGCTCCGACAGAGTTGTTCTGCCGGGGACACTTCCCTCCGGGAGGGGGAAATCATCACCATCGTCATCGCCAACGTTCCTCTCATCAGGAGAGGGCAATCTCCATCAACATCTTCATCAGCACCATCTCATCTCCAAACCCTAGTTCATCTCTTGTATCCAATTCTTGTCTCCAAGTCCGGTATTGGTGGTAGTAGGTTGCTAGTAGTGTTGATTACTCCTTGTAGTTGATGCTAGTCGGTTTATTTGGTGGAAGATCATATGTTCAGATCCTTTATGCATATTATTACCCCTCTGATTATGAACATGAATATGCTTTGTGAGTAATTACATTTGTTCCTGAGGACAAGGGAGAAGTCTTGCTATTAGTAGTCATGTGAATTTGGTATTCGTTCGATATTTTGATAAGATGTATGTTGTCTAGCCTCTAGTGGTGTTATGTGAACGTCAACTACATAACACTTCACCATTATTTGGGCCTAGAGGAATGCATTGGGAAGTAATAAGTAGATGATGGGTTGCTAGAGTGACAGAAGCTTAAACCCTAGTTTATGCGTTGCTTCATAAGGGGCTGATTTGGATCCATATGTTTCATGCTATGGTTAGGTTTACCTTAATACTTTTGTTGTAGTTGCGGATGCTTGCAATAGAGGTTAATCATAAGTGGGATGCTTGTTCAAGTAAGAACAGCACCCAAGCACCGGTCAACCCACATATCTAATTATCAAATTACCGAACGCGAATCATATGAGCATGATGAAAACTAGCTTGATGATATTCCCATGTGTCCTCGGGAGCGCTTTTCCTATTATAAGAGTTTGTCCAGGCTTGTCCTTTGCTACAAAAAGGATTGGGCCACCTTGCTGCACTTTATTTACTTTTGTTACTTGTTGCTCGTTAAATTTATCTTATCACAAAACTATCTGTTACCACTTATTTCAGTACTTGTAGAGAATACCTTGCTGAAAACCGCTTATCATTTCCTTCTGCTCCTCGTTGGGTTCGACATTCTTACTTATCGAAAGGACTACGATAGATCCCATATACTTGTGGGTCATCAAGACTCTTTTCTGGCACCGTTGCCGGGGAGTGTAGCGCCTTTGGTAGGTGGAATTTGTTAAGGAAAAATTTATTTAGTGTGCTGAAATTTTCTGTCACTTGTTACTATGGAAAGTAATTCTCTGAGGGGCTTGTTCAGGGTATCTTCACCCCGTCCAGTAGAGCAAAGAGTTGCTCCTCAACCTACTGAACCTATTGAAAATGAAACTCCTTTTGAAATTCCTTCGGGTATGATGGAAAAACTGCTAGCTAACACTTTTACAGGAGATGAAACAAAGCATCCTGATGAACATCTACTCTATGTGGATGAAGTTTGTGGACTATTTAAGCTTGCAGGTATACCCGATGATGTTGTTAAGAAGAAGGCCTTCCTTTTATCTTTGAAGGGAGACGCATTGACATGGTATAGGATATGTGATGATATGAGATCATGGAACTATAAAAGTTTGAAATTGGAATTTCATCAAAAGTATTACCCTATGCATCTTGTTCATCGTGATCACAATTATATATATAATTTTTGGCCTCGCAAAGGAGAAAGCATCCCTCAAGCTTGGGGGAGGCTTAAATCAATGTTATATTCATGCCCCAATCATGAGCTCCCAAGAGAAGTAATTATGCAAAAAAATTATGCTCGGCTTTCTGATAACAATCGCACCATGCTCGATACTTCTTGTACTGGCTCTTTTATGATGAAGACTATTGAATTTAAATGGAATTTATTGGATAGAATTAAACGCAACTCTGAAGATTGGGACCTCGACAAAGGTAAGGAGTCAGGTATGACACCTAAGTTTGATTGTGTTAAATCTTTTATGGATACCGATATTTTCCGCAAGTTTAGCACTAAATATGGACTTGACTCTGAGATAGTAGCTTCTTTCTGTGAATCTTTTGCTACTTATGTTGATCTCCCCAAGGAGAAGTGGTTTAAATATCATCCTCCCATAGAAGTAAAAGTAGCTGCACCTATTAAAGTTGAAGAAAAGACTGTCACTTATAATGATACTATTGTTCCCACTTCTTATGTTGAGAAACCACCTTTCCCTGTAAGAATGAAGGATCATGCTAAAGCTTCAACTGTTGTTCATAAAAGAAATATCAGAACTTATACACCTCCTGAGCAAGTCAAAGTAGAACCTAATATTGCTATTGTTAAAGATCTCTTGTCTGATAATATTGATGGGCATGTTATTCAATTATGTGGTGAAACTGCTAGAATTGCTAAACCTTGTGCTAGACATAAACATAGACCTGTGGTAGGCGTGCCTGTTATTTCTGTTAAAATAGGAGATCATTGTTATCATGGCTTATGTGATATGGGTGCTAGTGCTAGTGTAATACCCATTGACTTATACAAAGAAATTATGCATGATATTGCACCTGCTGAGTTAGGAGATATTGATGTTACAATTAAACTTGCCAATAGAGATACTATATCTGCAATGGGCATTGTTAGAGATGTTGAAGTCTTGTGTGGAAAAACCAAATTTCCCGCTGATTTTCTTGTTCTTGGTTCTCCACAAGATAGCTTTTGTCCCATTATATTTGGTAGACCCTTCTTGAATGTTGTTAATGCTAAGATAGACTGTGAAAAGAATGTTGTTACTATTGGCTTGGATGATATGGTTCATGAGTTTAATTTCTCTAAATTTAGTAAACAACATCGTGAGGTAGAATTTCCTAGTAAAGATGAAATCATTGGTCTTGCTTCTATTGCCGTACCTCCTAGTGATCCCTTGGAACACTATTTGCTAGAGCATGAAAATGATATGTTCATGACTGAAAGAAGGGAAATAGATGAAGTTTTCTTTAAACAGGAACCTATTCTGCAACACAATTTGCCTGTTGAAATCCTAGGGGATCCTCATCCACCCAAGGTTGATCCCGTGTTTGAGCTTAAACCGTTGCCTGATAATCTTAAATATGCTTATCTTCATGAAAAGAAAATATATCCTGTCATTATTAGTGCTAACCTTTCAGAGCATGAAGAAGAAAGATTATTGAAAACTCTGAAGAAGCACCATGCCGCAATTGGATATACTCTTGATGATCTTAAGGGCATTAGTCCCACTCTATGCCAACACAAAATAATTTTGGAAGAAGATGCCAAACCAGTTAGAGATCATCAACGACGGTTAAATCCTAAGATGAAAGAAGTGGTAAGAAAGGAAATATTAAAGCTCCTTGAGGCAGGTATAATTTATCCCGTTGCTGATAGTCAGTGGGTAAGTCCTGTCCATTGTGTCCCTAAGAAGGAAGGTATTACTGTTGTCCCTAATGATAAAGATGAATTGATTCCGCAAAGAATTATCACAGGTTATAGGATGGTAATTGATTTCCGCAAATTAAATAAGGCTACTAAGAAACATCATTACCCCTTACCTTTTATTGATCAAATGCTAGAAAGATTATGCAAACATACACATTATTGCTTTCTAGATGGTTATTCTGGTTTCTCTCAAATACCTGTGTCGGCTAGAGACCAATCAAAGACTACTTTTACATGCCCTTTTGGTACTTTTCCTTATAGACGTATGCCTTTCGGTTTATGTAATGCACCTGCTACCTTTCAAAGATGCATGAGGGCTATATTCTCTAACTTCTGCAAAAAAAATTGTGAGGTTTTCATGGAAGATTTTTCCGTCTATGGTTCCTCTTTTGATGATTGCTTGAGCAATCTTGATCGAGTTTTGCAGAGATGTGAAGAAACTAATCTTGTTTTGAATTGGGAAAAGTGCCACTTTATGGTTAATGAAGGCATTGTCTTGGGGCACAAAGTTTCTAAAAGAGGTATTGAAGTTGATAAAGACAAGGTTGATGCTATTGAAAAGATGCCATGTCCTAAGGACATCAAAGGTATAAGAAGTTTCCTTTATCATGCCGGATTTTATAGGAGGTTCATTAAGGACTTCTCAAAAATTTCTCGGCCTCTGACTAATCTACTACAAAAAGATGTACTATTTGTCTTTGATGATGATTGTGTAGAAGCATTTGAAATACTTAAGAAAGCATTAGTCTCTGCACCTGTTGTTCAGCCACCTGATTGGAATTTACCCTTTGAAATTATGTGTGATGCTAGTGATTATGCTGTAGGTGTTGTTCTAGGGCAAAGAGTTGATAAGAAATTAAATGTTATCCATTATGCTAGTAAGACTCTAGACAATGCTCAAAGAAATTATGCTATTACCGAAAAGGAACTTTTAGCAGTTGTATTTGCTTGTGATAAATTCAGACCCTATATTGTTGATTCTAAAGTAACTATTCACACTGATCATGCTGCTATTAAATATCTTATGGAAAAGAAAGATGCAAAACCTAGACTTATTAGATGGGTTCTCTTGCTGCAAGAATTTGATTTGCATATTATTGATAGAAAAGGAGCTGAGAACCCCGTTGCAGACAACTTATCTAGGTTAGAGAATGTTCTTGATGACCCACTACCTATTGATGATATCTTTCCTGATGAACAATTAAATGTCATAAGCACTTCTCATAGCACTCCATGGTATGCTGATTATGCTAATTATATTGTTGCTAAATTTATACCACCTAGCTTCACATACCAACAAAAGAAAAAGTTTTTCTATGATTTGCGACATTACTTTTGGGCTGACCCACATCCTTATAAAGAAGGAGCAGATGGTGTTATTAGACGTTGTGTACCTGAGCATGAACAGGAACAGATCCTACGTAAGTGTCACTCCGAAGCTTATGGAGGGCACCACGCTGGAGATAGAACTGCACATAAGGTATTGCAATCTGGTTTTTATTGGCCTGCTCTCTTCAAGGATGGCCATAAGTTTGTTTTGTCTTGCGATGAATGTCAAAGAATTGGTAATATTAGTAGACGTCAAGAAATGCCAATGAATTATTCACTTGTTATTGAACTATTTGATGTTTGGGGCTTTGATTATATGGGACCTTTTCCTGCCTCTAATGGATATACACATATTTTAGTTGTTGTTGATTACGTTACTAAGTGGGTAGAAGCTATTCCAACTAGTAGTGCTGATCATAACACCTCTATTAAAATGCTTAAGGAAGTTATTTTTCCGAGGTTTGGAGTCCCTAGATATTTAATGACTGATGGTGGTTCACACTTTATTCATGGTGCTTTCCGTAAAATGCTTGCTAAATATGATGTTAATCATAGAATTGCATCTCCATATCACCCGCAGTCTAGTGGTCAAGTAGAATTGAGCAATAGAGAGCTCAAATTAATTTTGCAAAAGACTGTTAATAGGTCTAGAAAGAATTGGTCCAAGAAATTGGATGACGCATTATGGGCCTATAGAACTGCATATAAGAATCCTATGGGTATGTCTCCGTATAAAATGGTTTATGGAAAAGCGTGTCACTTACCTCTCGAACTAGAACATAAGGCATATTGGGCTATTAAAGAGCTCAACTATGATTTCAAACTTGCCGGTGAGAAGAGGTTATTTGATATTAGCTCACTTGATGAATGGAGAACCCAAGCTTATGAAAATGCCAAGTTGTTTAAAGAAAAAGTTAAAAGATGGCATGACAAAAGGATACAAAAGTGTGAGTTTAATGTAGGTGATTATGTATTGCTATACAACTCTCTTTAAGATTTTTTGCAGGAAAACTTCTCTCTAAATGGGAAGGTCCCTACGTTATCAAGGAGGTCTATCGTTCCGGTGCCATAAAAATCAACAACTTCGAAGGCACAAATCCGAAGGTGGTAAACGGTCAAAGGATCAGACACTATATATTAGGTAATCCTATAAATGTTGAAACCAATATTATTGAAACCGTAACCCCGGAGGAATACATAAGGGACACTTTCCATCCCGTTTTAGACTCCGAAAAGGAATAGGTATGTGGTACGGTAAGTAAACCGACTCCAAAACAATTTTTAAGGCAATATTTCCCCGTTTTGGAATATTTAGAAAAATAGAAAAATAAGTAGCAGTCCGGGAAGGACACGAGGCCTCCACGAGGGTGGAGGGCGCGCCCTACCCCCCTGGGCACACCCCCCTACCTCGTGATCACCTCGTGTGCCCTCCGGACTCTGTTTTCTTGCACGATACGTATTTTGGTCGGTAAAAATTCTTATATATTCTCCCGAAGGTTTTGACCACCGTATCACGCAAATATCCTCTGTTTTCGTTTCGAGCTGTTCCTGTTGCAGATTTGGAACAAGATGTCATCCCAAGATTCGGAGGGAGAGAGCTACATGGCTGATTATATTGCAAACCCAAAAGTATATGGGGATGTGTAACATTATGGCTGGACCATGGAGGAAGAAGAAGACTATGATCCAAAGAGGAAGGAGGAAACAACCTCCAATGAAGAGGACTATCCACCACCTCAACCTGGTGATATGCATGTGGAATTCAAGAAGTCAAGCCTCCCTAAGGTCCAATCTATCCCGCATCGTTTTTTTTTGCAGGACAGCAAGATAGCACTATGCAAAAAGATAATGAAACTTGAGCTCGAGAATGAGGATCCGAGGAAGGAAAATAGCCTCAGACGCAAGCTAGAGAAGAAAAATGCAACAACTCCATCAGCAACAACACCTCCACCATCAACAACAAAGAAGGAGATATAATCACATGGGTATGGGCACTCCCCTTGGCAACTGCCAAGCTTGGGGGAGGTGCCCTGGTATCGTATCACCATCACAACTCCTATCTTTACCGTTTTTCTTAGTTCGATCCTTTTAGTAGTATCTTGATTTAGTAGAATAAAGTCATGGCATGATCTAGTTTTGAGTTTTGCTTTATGATCCTTCTTTGTAATCAAGTCCGTGAGCTATATAATAAAGATTAGTGTTGAGTCAAGGGCTTGATTATTTTGCCGTGATCTTGGGTGAATAAAAGAAAAGAATAAAAAGAATCAAAGAGTTCATATTGATCTTATTGAAAGTAATGACTTCACATAGAAAGAGTGTGATGATTAAAAGTTGTTGGGAGTTAGCAAATATAGCCTTGGCCATCGTTGCAATTAATAGGAAGTAATAAGGAAAGAGAGGTTTCACATATAGATATATTATCATTGACATCTTTTATGATTGGGAGCACTCATTAAAATATGACATGCTAAAGAGTTGTGGTTGGACAAGGAAGACAACATAATGAGTTATGTTTTCTTACATCTGAGATAAAGTATGTTGTCATGGATCCTCTAACATGTTGAGCTTGCCTTTCCCCCTCATGCTAGCCAAATTCTCAGCACCAAGTAGAAATACTACTTGTGCTTCCAAATACCCTTAAACCAGTTTTGCCATGAGAGTCCACCATATCTACCTATGGATTGAGTAAGATCCTTCAAGTAAGTTGTCATCGGTGCAAGCAATAAAAATTGCTCTCTAAATATGCATGACTTATTAGTGCGAAGAAAATAAGCTTTGTACGAACTTGTTGTGGACGTAATAAAAGCGACGAACTACATAATAAAGGTCCACATACAAGGGGCAATATAAAGTGACGTTCTTTTGCATTAAGATTTTGTGCATCAACCCTAAATGCGCATGACAATCTCTGCTTCCCTCTACGAAGGGCATATCTTTTATTATTATCCTCTACCTTATGCAAGAGTCATGGTGATCTTCACCTTTCCTTTTTTATTTTATCCTTTGGCAAGCTCAGCATGTTGGAAACAACATGATATATATATATATATATATATATATATATATATATATATATATATATATCTAATTGGATGTAGGGGAGCATGAATTATTATTGTTGACATTACCCTTGAGGTAAAAGGTTGTGGGGCGAAACTATAAGCCCCTATCTTTCTCTGTGTCCGATTAAAACTCCGTAACCACAAGTATTGCGTGAGTGTTAGCAATTATGAATGACTAAGTGATAGTTGAGTATTTGGACTTGCTTTTAAGCTCTGACATAGACTCTTTCTGATGTTATGATAAATTGCAATTGCTTCAATGACTGAGGTTATAATTTGTTGGTGCTCAATAAGGTTTCTGATTCATACTTCTGCATTATGAAAAGATCATCACTTGAAACATAAGTAATCATATGACAAAATCTATATATGTTGTTGTTATGGAAATAATCATGATGCCTTCATGTCCGTATTTTATTTTTATCGACGCCTCTACCTCTAAACACGAGGACATATTTATTGTTATCGGCTTTTCGCTTGAGGACAAGCGAGGTCTAAGCTTGGGGGAGTTGATACGTCCATTTTACATCATGCTTTTATATCAATATTTATTGCATTATGGGCTGTTATTTCATGTTATGTCACAATACTTATGGCTATTCTCTCTTATTTTACAAGGTTTACATGAAGAGGGAGAATGCCGGCAGTTGGAATTCTGGGCTGGAAAAGGAGCAAATATTGGAGACCTATTCTGCGCAACTCCAAAAGTCCTGAAACTCCACGGAATATCTTAAAATAAATAAAGAAAAATCATCGCCAAAGATGAAGGCCAGGGGGCCCACACCCTGCTCACGAGGGTGGGCCCCCCCCCGGGGCGCGCCCCCTACCTCGTGGGCCCCCTGGTTGCTCTCCGACACCCATCTTCTCCTATATGAAGTCTTTCGATGAGAAAAAAATAGAAGGCAACCTTTCGGGATGAGACTCCGCCGCCATGAGGCGGAACCTTGGCGGAACCAATCTAGGGCTCCGACAAAGCTGTTCTACCGGGGACACTTCCCTCCGGGAGGGGGAAATCATCACCATCGTCATCACCAACGTTCCTCTCATCAGGAGAGGGCAATCTCCATCAACATCTTCATCAGCACCATCTCATCTCCAAACCCTAGTTCATCTCTTGTATCCAATTCTTGTCTCCAAGTCCGGGATTTGTGCTAGTAGGTTGCTAGTAGTGTTGATTACTCCTTGTAGTTTATGCTAGTCATTTTATTTGGTGGAAGATCATATGTTCAGATCCTTTATGCATATTATCACCCCTCTGATTATGAACATGAATATGCTTTGTGAGTAATTATGTTTGTTCCTGAGGACAAGGGAGAAGTCTTGCTATTAGTAGTCATGTGAATTTGGTATTCGTTCGATATTTTGATAAGTTGTATGTTGTCTAGCCTCTAGTGGTGTTATGTGAACGTCGACTACATAACACTTCACCATTATTTGGGCCTAGAGGAAGGCATTGGGAAGTAATAAGTAGATGATGGGTTGCTAGAGTGACAGAAGCTTAAACCCCAGTTTATACGTTGCTTCGTAAGGGGCTGATTTGGATCCATATGTTTCATGCTATGGTTAGGTTTACCTTAATACTTTTGTTGTAGTTGCGGATGCTTGCAATAGAGGTTAATCATAAGTGGGATGCTTGTTCAAGTAAGAACAGCACCCAAGCACTGGTCCACCCACATATCAAATTATCAAAGTACCGAACGCGAATCATATGAGCGTGATGAAAACTAGCTTGACGATATTCCCATGTGTCCTCGGGAGCGCTTTTCCTATTATAAGAGTTTGTCCTGGCTTGTCCTTTGCTACAAAAAGGATTGGGCTACCTTGCTGCACTTTATTTACTTTTGTTACTTCTTGCTCGTTACAATTTATCTTATCACAAAACTATCTGTTACCACTTATTTCAGTACTTGCAGAGAATACCTTGCTGAAAACCGCTTATCATTTCCTTCTGCTCCTCGTTGGGTTCGACACTCTTACTTATCGAAAGGACTACGTTAGATCCCCTATACTTGTGGGTCATCAACCACCATCTTGCAGCAAACAGGAGGGAGTAGAGTGGCATAAAGTAAAGTAGTAGTAGTGTTATCAACCTCGGCCAGAGATCCTTTCTCGACTCCCTACGAGAAAGCAATCCCAGAGCCATACTATCCAGTTATCACCTCATCACAATCCAATTCTCATCACAAGGATCCAGTTCTAGTTGTATTAATCGGGATGCAACTCCAAGTGTCCGTTACCGTAGGACAAGCTATCGATAGATGTTTTCTTCCCTGCAGGGGTGCACCAACTTACCCACCACGCTCAATTAACTCCGACCGGACACACTTTCCTGGGTCATGCCCGTCCTTGGCCAAACAATACGCCGCAACCCGACCTAGGATTAATAAAGAGGCCAGCACGCCGGACTAAACCTATGCCCCCAGGGGTCATGGGCCATCTCCCCGGGAACTCCTGTGATATGTCTCCAACGTATCTATAATTTTTGATTGCTCCATGCTATATTATCTACTGTTTTGGGCAATATTGGGCTTTATTATCCACTTCTATATTATTTTTGGGACTAACCTATTAAACGGAGGCCCAGCCCAGATTTGTTGTTTTATGCCTATTTTAGTGTTTCGAGGAAAAGGAATATTAGACGGAGTCAAAACGGAACGAAATCAACTGGAGAAGTTATTTTTGGAAGGAAAGCAACCCAGGAAACTTGGAGTGCACGTCAGGGGAGATACGGGCTACCCACGAGGGTGGGGGGCGCGCCCACCCA
>NC_041391.1:479662686-479782651 GCF_002162155.2 Triticum dicoccoides | reverse complement strand
CTACCTCGTGGGGCCCCCGTAGCTCCACCGACGTACCCCCTGCACCCATATATACCTACGTACCCTAAAACTTCCAGAACAGAAGATAGATCGGGAGTTCCGCTGCCGCAAGCCTCTGTAGCCACCAAAAACCAATCGGGACCCTGTTCTGGCACCCTGCCGGAGGGGGATCCCATCACCGTGGCCATCTTCATCATCCCGGTGCTATCCATGACGAGGAGGGAGTAGTTCACCCTCGGGGCTGAGGGTATGTACCAGTAGCTATGTGTTTGATCTCTCTCTCTCTCTCTCTCTCTCTCTCGTGTTCTCTCTCGTGTTCCTCTATGGCACGATCTTGATGTATCCTGAGCTTTGCTATTGTAGTTGGATCTTATGATGTTTCTCCCCCTCTACTCTCTTGTGATGAATTGAGTTTCCCCTTTGAAGTTATCTTATCGGATTGAGTCTTTTATGAGAACACTTGATGTATGTCTTGTCGTGATTATCTGTGGTGACAATGGGATATCATGTGCCACTTGATGTATGTTTTGGTGATCAACTTGCGGGTTTCGTGACATTGGGAACCTATGCATAGGGGTTGGCACACGTTCTTGACTCTCCGATAGAAACTTTGGGGCACTCTTTGAAGTACTTTTATGTTGGTTGGATGAATCTGAGATTGTGTGATGCATATCGTATAATCATGCCCACGGATACTTGAGGTGACAATGGAGTATCTAGATGACATTAGGGTTTTGGTTGATTTGTGTCTTAAGGTGTTATTCTAGTACGAACTCTTTTATAGATTGATCCGAAAGAATAACTTTGAGGTGGTTTCGTACCCTACCATAATCTCTACATTTGTTCTCCGCTATTAGTGGCTTCGGAGTGACTCTTTGTTGCATGTTAAGGGCTTGTTATATTATCTATCTATGTTATTATTGTTGAGAGAACTTGCACTAGTGAAAGTATGAACCCTAGGCCTTGTGTCCTATCATTTGTGCTCACTTTTATCATTAGTTACCTTGCTGTTTTTATTATTTCAGATTACAAAAACCTATATCTACCATCCATATTGCACTTGTATCACCATCTCTTCGCCGAACTAGTGCACCTATACAATTTACCATTGTATTGGGTGTGTTGGGGACACAAGAGACTCTTTGTTATTTGGTTGCAGGGTTGTTTGAGAGAGACCATCTTCATCCTACGCCTCCTACGGATTGATAAACCTTAGGTCATCCACTTGAGGGAAATTTGCTACTGTCCTACAAACATGTGCACTTGCAGGCCCAACAACGTCTACAAGAAGAAGGTTGTGTAGTAGACATCAAGCTCTTTTCTGGCGCCGTTGCCAGGGAGGTTAGCACTTTAAGGTATATCTTTAGATCTTGCAATCGAATCTTTTTGTTTCTTGTTTTAGCACTAGTCTAGTTTATAAAAGAAAATTACAAAAAAATGGAGTTAAGTTTGTCTCATACGCTTCACCTTTTTAATATCTTTCGTGAGTATGATGGAAAGGATAATTGTGCTCAAGTGCTAGAAGAAGAAATATCTAAATTGTTCGGCACTAAATCTTTGAATGATGAGCATGATTGCAATGTTGTTAGTATGAATTCTTTGAATATCCATGATGCTAATGATGATTGCACTAGTTATGATGAAAATATCTCTTATGAGCATGTCAACTTTTGTGGAGTGCATGTTTGCATGAACACACCAAATAGGGAAGATAGATATTGCAAGAGACATAAGTACTTAGAAACCAAATTGTTGCAAGAAGAGTTAGATGAATGTGCTGAAAGATTCAATATTTTGCGCGCCCCTTGTGAACTTTGCAATGAACATGGTCATTTAAAGCTCCAATGCTATTTGTTTCATGATCAAGTCGTGTCCAAATATTGTGATAATTTGATTACCCTTGAGCATCATAAGGAGCTTAGCCTTCTTTTGGGGTATGAAGAAATGAAACGTATAACTGAGGGTCTTCCAAAATTTAATCTTGATAGAATTCTTGATTTTCATCTAGAGAAGATTTATATGTATTGTGCGGTGAATTGCATTGAAAATCCTTATATTGCCAATTACATAAAGAAAAGAAAAGAAATAGAGGATGATGAGAATACTAATGAAAGGGATGAGACTTCCCAATCTCCTCCTATTATTTCTTATGATGAATCAGGTAACGAGGAGGAGCTTTCTATTCAACCAATCTCATCAATAAGGAGCTCAAAGAGGAAGGTAGAACCTACACATAATGTGAAGAAGAAAAAGAAAAGAAGAAGCAACAAAGGTAAAAAGGTATCCCTCCCAAATGATGTTGCTCCTACTACTCATTGTGATGATGATAATTGCTATACTATTGGTGTTATCAATATTTTTAATGATGAGAGTGATTATGCTTATGATACGAAAGGGCCCAAGCTTGGGGAAGCTATGTTTGATTGGGATGAAATATTTGAGAATATATTTGCTGGAATTAATGTTTGTCCCAAGCTTGGGGATGCTATGTTTAATGAATATGATATTTTTAGCATCCCAAGTTTTGATATGCAAAGTTGTTATGATGATAGCATGCCTCCTACCTATGATGATTATATTGATGAAAGTGGGTTCGGAAGAGAGTCAACTTTAGGAAGTAGTGATGTCACTATTTTGGAGGAATACGAAAGTGGATTTGGAAGAGTGTCAACTTTATTTAGTGATTCCACTATCTTCGGAGAGGTTTCAATCGATTATGATGAGAACGAAGTTGCTACTTATGATGATTATTGTGACGAAACTTATGCTATAAAAAGTAGTGATGATTATATTTACAAATCTTGTCATGATTATGATTACCCTTTTTCTGAACATTACCCTTTTAATGTGGAAACAATTTTTAGTGTTCAAGTCTCTTATGATACTCCCACTATTATTCATGAGAAGAATTTTTCTTATGTGGAGAGTAGTAAATTTTCTATGCTTGTAGATCATGAAAAGAATGTTTTAGGTGCTGGTTATATTGTTGAATTCATTCATGATGCTACTGAAAATTATTATGAGGGAGGAACATATGCTTGTAGGAGTTGCAATAATGTCAAGTTTCCTCTCTATGTGCTTAAAATCTTGAAGTTATGCTTGTTTTACCTTCCTATGCAAGTTGATTATTGTTCCCATAAGTTGTTTGCTCACAAAATCCCTATGCATAGGAAGTGGGTTAGACTTAAATGTGCTAGTCATATGCTTCATGATGCTCCCTTGTCATCATCATTGCCTAGCTAGAAAGGCATCAAAGAAAAGCGCTTGTTGGGAGACAAGACAATATTTATCCTTACTGTTTTTTGTGTGTTCACATGATTATGCTACTGTAGTAATCATATTTTATAACTTTTGTTTCAATAAAGTGCCAAGTAAGACCTTTAGGATGGCTTATGGTGATAGTTGTGTTGATCCTACTGAAAATCAGAAACTTTTGCACCCAGTAAATTAGTTTTGTTAATTCACAGAAACGTGCTTATGATCTGATGCATTTTGCTATGGGTTGGTACACGAATTGATTAGGACTTACTAATTTGGTAGGATTTTTGGAGTTCCAGAAGTATACGTTTGATACAGATTACTACAGACTGTTCTGTTTTTGACAGATTCTGTTTTCTATGTGTTGTTTGCTTATTTTGATGAATCTATGAGTAGTATCAGAGGGTATGAACCATAGATAAGTTGGAGTACAGTAGATATTGCAACAATATGAATTTAGAATGAGTTCATTACAGTACCTAAGTGGTTGTTTTATTTTCTTATACTAACGGAGCTTACGAGTTTTCTGTTGACTTTTGTGTTGTGGAGTTTTCAAGTTTTGGCTAAAGATTCGATGGACTATGGAATAAGGAGTGGCAAAGAGCCTAAGCTTGGGGATGCCCATGTCACCACAAGATATTCAAGGATAACCAAGAGCCTAAGCTTGGGGATGCCCCGGAAGGCATCCCCTCTTTCGTCTTCGTTCGTCGGTAACTTTACTTGGAGCTATATTTTTATTCACCACATGATATGTGTTTTGCTTGGAGCGTCATTTCCTTTTGTTAGTTTTTGCTTTCTGTTAGTTAGAATAATGTTTTGCATCTTTAGTTTCAATAAAAAGTCAAGGATAGCCTTTTCCATGCTTATTTTGCTAGTATACATGTTGTTGTTTGAAAACAGAAAGTTTACCGCTGTTGCAAAAATTCCCTAGAAAATTCAGAGCATGGTATAATGTTGAATCTTTTTGCATATTGAGCTATGATAAATTGATTACAGTGGGAATTTTAGTTCATAATTTTTGTAGTTAGGGAAGTATGATGACTCTTGCATTCTTTACAGACTGTACTGTTTTGGCAGATTGCTGTTATGTTTGCATTGTTTGCATATGTTTGCTTGTTTAAAGATTCTATTTGAGGATAGGAGTATTAAATATGCAGAGGCATTTAGTATGCAATGTTGAATAATAATTTAAGTGATTTGTTACAGTAGGAAATGATAAGGTTTCACATTGGTTTATACTAACCTATCTCACGAGTTCTTGTTGAGTTTGTTGTGAATGGAGCTTTTGATAAAAAGAGAAACCATGATATGAGAGGAATTAAGGAGACACAAAAGTTCAAGCTTGGGGATGCCCCGGTAGGCATCCCACCTTTCTTCTTCAACAACTATCGGTTAGTATCGGTTGAGCCTAAGTTTTTGCTTCTTCACATGAATTGTGCTATCCTTGCAATGTAGTTTTCTTTAGCTTTGCTTGCTGTTTGAATAAAGTATCAAGATCTGAAATTATTAAATGAGAGAGAGTCTTAGCATAGTTGCTTAATTATTTAATTACTCATTGATCTTCACTTATATCTTTCGGAGTAGTTTTTGTTATTGCTCTAGTACTTCACTTATATCTTTTAGAGCATGGTGGTAGTTTTATTTTGAAGAAATATATGAACTCTCATGTTTCACTTAGATTATTTTGAGAGTCGTTAATAGCATGGTAATTTGCTTAATGTTAATATACTTGGTATTCAAGATATGTGAAACTTTCTTTTGAGTGAATTGAATACTAAGAAAAGTTTGATGCTTGATAATTGTTTTGAGATGTGGAGGTGATAATATCAAAGTCGTGCTAGTTGGGTGATTATGAATTTGAGAAATACTTGTGTTGAAGTTTGCAAGTCCCGTAGCATGCACGTATGGTTAAAGTTGTGTAACAAATTTGAAACATGAAGTGTACCTGGCTTGTGCATCCTTATGAGTGGCGGTCGGGGACGAGCGATGGTCTTTTCCTACCAATCTATCCCCCTAGGAGCATGCGCGTAGTACTTGAATTTTTGATGACTTCTAAATTTTTGCAATAAGTATATGAGTTCTTTTGACTAATGTTGAGTCCATGGATTATACGCACTCTTACCTTTCCACCTTTGCTAGCCTCTTCGGTACCGTGCATTGCCCTTTCTCACCTTGAGAGTTGGTGCAAACCTCGCTGGTGCATCCCAATCCCGTGATACGATATACTCTATCACACATAAACCTCCTTATATCTTCCTCAAAACAGCCACCATACCTACCTATCATGGCATTTCCATAGCCATTCCGAGATATATTGCCATGCAACTTCCACCATCATCATCATGACATACATTACTTTTGTCATATTGCCATTGCATGATCTTGTAGTTGACATCGTATTTGTGGCAAAGCCACCATGCATTATTTTCCATACATGTCACTCTTGATTCATTGCACCATCCCGGTACACCACCGGAGGCATTCATATAGAGTCATATCTTGTTCTAAGTTTCGAGTTGTAATCCTTGTGTTGTAATCAATAGAAGTGTGATGATCATCATTATTAGAGCATTGCCCAAAAAAGGCAAAAAAAGGCCCAAAAAAAAGAAAAAAAGGGGCAATGCTACTATCTCTTTTTCCACACTTGTGCTTCAAAGTAGCACCTTGTTCTTCATGTAGTGAGTCTCATATATTGTGCTTCAAAGTAGCACCTTGCTCCTCATGTAGTGAGTCTCATAAGTTGTCTTTTTATACTAGTGGGAATTTTTCATTATAGAACTTGGCTTGTATATTCCTACGATGGGCTTCCTCAAATGCCCTAGGTCTTCGTGAGCAAGCGAGTTGGATGCACATGCACTAGTTTTCTTTTGTTGAGCATTCATAGCTCTAGTGCATCCGTTGCATGGCAATCCCTACTCCTCATGTTGACATCAATTGATGGGCATCTCCATAGCCTGTTGATTAGCCTGGTTAATGTGAGACTTTCTCCTTTTTTGTCTTCTCCACACAATCCCCATCATCATATTATATTCCACCCATAGTGCTATATCCATGGCTCACGCTCATGTATTGCGTGAAGGTTGAAAAAGTTTGAGATTATTTAAGTATGAAACAATTGCTTTGCTTGTCATCGGGGGTATAGAAGTTGGGAACATCTTTGTGTGACGAAAATGAAGCATAGCCTAACTATATGATTTTGTAGGGATGAACTTTCTTTTGCCATGTTATTTTGAGAAGACATGATTGCTTTGATTAGTATGCTTGAAGTATTATTATTTTTGTGTCAATATGAACTTTTGTCTTGAATCTTTCGGATCTGAATATTCCTATCACAATTAAGAAGATTTACATTGAAATTATGCCAAAGTATCACTCCGCATCAAAAATTCTTTTTTATCATTTACCTACTCGAGGACGAGCAGGAATTAAGCTTGGGGATGCTTGATACGTCTCCAACGTATCTATAATTTTTGATTGCTCCATGCTATATTATCTACTGTTTTGGGAAATATTGGGCTTTATTATCCACTTTTATATTATTTTTGGGACTAACCTATTAACCGGAGGCCCAACCCAGATTTGTTGTTTTATGCCTATTTGAGTGTTTCGAGGAAAAGGAATATCAGACGGAGTCAAAACGGAACGAAATCAACTGGAGAAGTTATTTTTGGAAGGAAAGCAACCCAGGGAACTTGGAGTGCACGTCAGGAGAGATACGGGCTGCCCACGAGGGTGGGGGGCGCCCCCCTACCTTGTGGGGACCCCGTAGCTCCAACGACGTACCCCCTGCACCTATATATACCTACGTACCCTAAAACTTCCAGAACAGAAGATAGATTGGGAGTTCCGCCGCCGCAAGCCTCTGTAGCCACCAAAAACCAATCGGGACCCTGTTCCGGCACCCTGCGGGAGGGGGATCCCATCACCGGTGGCCATCTTCATCATCCCGACGCTATCCATGACGAGGAGGGAGTAGTTCACCCTCGGGGCTGAGGGTATGTACCAGTAGCTATGTGTTTGATCTCTCTCTCTCTCTCTCGTGTTCTCTCTCATGTTCCTCTATGGCACGATCTTGATGTATCCCGAGCTTTGCTATTGTAGTTGGATCTTATGATGTTTCTCCCCCTCTACTCTCTTGTGATGAATTGAGTTTCCCCTTTGAAGTTATCTTATCGGATTGAGTCTTTTATGGGAACACTTGATATATGTATTGCCGTGATTATCTGTGGTGACAATAGGATATCATGTGCCACTTGATGTATGTTTTGGTGATCAACTTGCGGGTTTCATGACATTGGGAACCTATGCATAGGGGTTGGCACACGTTCTTGACTCTCCGATAGAAACTTTGGGGCACTCTTTGAAGTACTTTTATGTTGGTTGGATGAATCTGAGATTGTGTGATGCATATCGTATAATCATGCCCACGGATACATGAGGTGACAATGGAGTATCTAGGTGACATTAGGGTTTTGGTTGATTTGTGTCTTAAGGTGTTATTCTAGTACGAACTCTTTTATAGATTGATCCGAAAGAATAACTTTGAGGTGGTTTTGTACCCTACCATAATCTCTACGTTGGTTCTCCACTATTAGTGGCTTTGGTGTGACTCTTTGTTGCATGTTGAGGGCTTGTTATATTATCTATCTATGTTATTATTGTTGAGAGAACTTGCACTAGTGAAAGTAGGAACCCTAGGCCTTGTTTCCTATCATTGCAATACCGTTTGTGCTCACTTTTATCATTAGTTACCTTGCTATTTTTATTATTTCAGATTACAAAAACCTATATCTACCATCCATATTGCACTTGTATCACCATCTCTTCGCCGAACTAGTGCACCTATACAATTTACCATTGTATTGGGTGTGTTGGGGACACAAGGGACTCTTTGTTATTTGGTTGCAGGGTTGTTTGAGAAAGACCATCTTCATCCTACGCCTCCTATGGATTGATAAACCTTAGGTCATTCACTTGAGGGAAATTTGCTACTGTCCTATAAACCTGTGCACTTGCAGGCCCAACAACGTCTACAAGAAGAAGGTTGTGTAGTAGACATCATCCTGCATGTTGCGTACGCGACCGGTGAGCAGACCTAGCTACCTCCTTCAACAAGGCAGGTGCTTACGCAGTCCAACCCGGCGCGCGCCACTCAGTCGCTGATGTCTATTAAGCTTCGGTTGATGTATACGACGCAGAACGCCCATACTATGCCCACGTGATGGTTACTGCTATCAGGCCAGAGGCCCCTCGGATCTAATATCCAAATCGTAGTGGATTAGGAACGCATGGTAACAAGCAGAGACTCACAAAAGATGTGACCCCGTTGCCCCGTCTCAAGGACTTGCGGCAAGGGCTAAGAATGCCTGGCCACGCCTCGTAATTATCTCACGGGCACCTTCCAGGTCAACCCGACTCCACATCTCTCACAATTATGCTTGCGAGGGTACCCCTCAGGGTCGACCCGTCTTTAGTAACATGGTTCAGTGTAAATTCATAGTAATCATAGTAACTGTGTGTCTAAACAACAAGGGGAAAACCCGAGGACTCACCCCCGGTGAATTCCACTTGATGTAATCATCAAGGTGAACGTAAGAGGAATCACCCTCGAGGTCCACACTTGACGGGTTGCACGACAGAGTCGTATCAGAAGTGGTTAAAGAGGAAATCACCCTTGATAACCATGACCAAATAGCTATACTACAGGGTTAACATCAGAAGTGATGATGAGGCCTCACCCTTGGCACTCGATAGTAACCCAGTAGTGTCGAGCAACTAAGGGGAAGTGATGTGCGGTGCCGGGGCCTGGTCTTCGATTCCGTTGATCGGGTCTTCAATGATGAAGCACGGGCAACAAGTACAAGGTGGGGGTCACTGATGGATCACTAACCAACCTATGCTAAGCAGTTTAGGATAAGCAGGTAAGGTACAATAGTAGATACAAAAGCAGGCTATGCATCAGAATAGGAGCAAACAATTACATTAGCAAAATCTAATGCAAGCATGAGAGAATGGAATGGGCGATGTCGGGATGATCAAAGGGGGGCTTGCCTGGTTGCTCTGGAAAGGAGGGGTCGTCGGTGACGTAGTCGACCACAGGGGTAGCATCGGTCTCGGGGTCTACCAGAGAGAAGAGGGGGAAGAAACAGTAAATATAAAGCAAACATAGCATAACAGGACAACAAGCAGAGCTAGACGTGTTCTAACATGGTGCTACACGATAACAGCGAGGGGGGAAGTCAACCGGGAATGTTTTCCCAGTTCCGGACCTGTGTCAGACAGATGACCGGAGGGGGAAAGTTCCATGTTCAGCATTCTAGGGGTATGTGACAGATGAACGGACCGCGTATCCAGATTCGTTGGATTTTTCTGAGCATCTTTCATGTAGAAAATATTTTCATCCGAGTTATGGTTTATTTTATATGAATTTTCTAAGTTTTAAACATAATCTAGAATTATTTATATTAACATAAATGGAATATGACATCAGCATGACATAGAAGTGACATCAGCAGTCAACAGTACGGTTGACTAGTCAAAACTGACACGGGGGACCCACCTGTCATAGACAGTGGGTTAAACAGAGTTTAAACTAATCTACCTTTAGTTAGTAAAACTACTGGGCCCACATGTCAGTGTCTAATTAACTAAACTAATTAGTTTTAATTATTAAAATGTTTTAATTAGAGGATTAAGCGGTAGGACCCGCGCGTCAGTGGATGGGGCCTTCCCAGTCAGCACGGTTGACCAGGCCAACTGGTCAACAGGGGGCCAGGGGCCCCACTGACAGTGACCCAGGGGGTGACCCCAGGTGTGCCAGCTCAGCGAGCCGGCGGCTGAATGCTGGCGAGCACGAAAACGCGGCGGAGGGCACCCGACCTCGTCGGGATTTGTCTACAGGGGGGTCTCCGGGGTTGGGGTTAGGCGCGTTCGAACGGGGGGTGAGCGGCGCAGCTGCTGGTGGTGGTGGTTTTTCTGGAAACGGATGGAAACGTCGCCAACGACGAGGTCCGCGGCGGAGTGGCTACGGTCGACAGCGGAAAAAGGTGCTACGGCGTGCTACAACTCAGGCGAAAGGGCTAGGCAGGAGCAGCAGTCCTCCAAGAGTGCGCTAAGGGGACTAGACAGAGCAAGAAGAGCTCGGGAGCTCGTGCGCGGCACCAATGGCAGACGGCGGAGCCGGCGCTTACGGCCCGCTAGCTAGGGAAGGAGGAAACGGAGCAAGGACGAGGAGGAAGGAGGCGGAGCTTACGTGGCAGGCACACGGAGGCCTCTCGGGGTTCGGGAGCATAGAGGGAGGCTTGTGGCTCCGGTTATTGCCGGTGACCACCGAGAAGGGGAAGAGGGCGATGCCGATGTTGCCAACCTCCCCGGCTTCAGCTGATGGACGAGGATGATGAAGCGGAGGACAGCGCACCTCCCAGACTCGGTTGCCGGGTTTGAGGACGCCGGTAGCCACGGGGACGACGGAGAACGGCGGCAACCGCATCGGCTCCTCTCCAGAACGAAGGAGAGGGCGAGGAAGAGGCGGAGAGGGCGAGGAGATTCTGGGAGTGGGTGGAGGTAGGTGGGGGAGGACTCGAGGAGCCGGAGGGTGTCACCCTTATCCTCTCACGGGGGCGTCGCCGGCGAGGTGGCTAGGCGGCGACGGGCGCGCGCTATCCCGCCCGGTCGGAGGAACAGGAAGCGACCGGGGGAGGGGGAGTGGGCCGGCCTAGCTGGGCCAGTTGGCGTGGGTGGGCCGAAGCCCAAGTGGGGCAGGGGCTTTCTCTCCCCTCTGTTTTTCCTTTTCTCCTTTTCTTTGCTTTTCTTCTTTTTTTGGCAGCTTTTGCATTTGCTTTTAGCCACTAATGACTTTGCTAAATTATGTCACTGGCCAAGATAATTTCAAAGAATTATTGTGCACTGCCACAAAAAGGTTGTGAGCCTTTAGAAGTAGTTTGCAATTTTTATAATTAATAAGGCATTTAAATTATTGCTTAGGTCACTGTTATAAGTAGTTTAGGGCACTTAAACACTTTGCAAAAATGTTGGTCCACCACCAATATTACTTGTGGATTATTTGGCACATGATGAACATTTTAGATTTCATGTTTGAACATTTTGAATTTCACTCATAATTTGAAATTGAATTCAACTAGAATTTGAAAGAGAGAGGAGACAATGATGATCAAACACTTGTTTAGCAAAATGATTAACTTAACCCCATGGTTTACTATAGCATCATTACACCGGGGTGTTACAACTCTCCTCCTCTAAAAGAAATTCTCGTCCCGAGAATTAAGAGGTAGAAGGGAACAGGTCTGGGTATTCAGCCCGGAGGTTATCTTCACGTTCCCAAGTGGCTTACTCTTGAGTATGATTCGACCATTGCACCTTGAGGAACTTGGTAACCTTCTGGCGTGTTCGACGTTCATCTTCTTCAAGAATGCAGATCGGATGCTCCTTGTATGTGAGATCATCTTGAACGTCAATCAATTCCGGATCCACTTCACGTTCCGGATCCTTGAAGCAACGACGAAGTTGCGACACGTGGAAGATGTCATGGACATGACAGAACTGAGGTGGCAAATCCAATTGATAAGCCACCTGTCCATGACGGGCGAGAATGCGGAAGGGACCAATGTAGCGCGGAGCTAACTTGCCCTTGACTCCGAACCGATGAGTGCCCCTCAAAGGAATGACACGTAGATAAGCTTGATCACCAGGTTGATAAGTTGAAACCCAGTGTTTCCGGTCATAGTTGCTCTTCTGGCGGGACTGGGCCGCCTTGAGATTATCCCGGACAATGCGAACCTGCTCTTTAGCTTGTTGAATAATGTCTGGACCAATGAGCGCCCGTTCCCCAGTTTCTGACCAATTCAGAGGGGTTCAACACTTATGTCCATATAGCACTTCAAAGCGTGCCATCTTCAAGCTGGCCTGGTAGCTATTGTTATAAGAGAACTCCGCATAAGGGAGAGATTCTTCCCACTTCTTGCCGAAAGAAATAACACAAGCTCGAAGCATGTCTTCAAGAATTTGATTGACTCGCTCGACTTGGCCTTGGGATTGGGGATGATAAGCAGTGCTCAGGTAATATGAGTTCCCATTGCCTCTTGGAAACTATCCCAGAACTTCGAAGTGAATATACTGCCGCGGTCTGAACTGATCTCCTTCGGAATGCCGTGGAGTGACACAATTCGAGAGATATACAAGTTTGCTAATTGACTGGCAATGATAGTCTCCTTGATTGGCAGAAAGTGAGCAACCTTCGAGAATTGGTCGATGACGACAAATATAGCATCGTTACCTTTCTGAGACTTGGGAAGGCCAGTGACGAAGTCCATCTGAATCTTATCCCACTTCCATTCAGGAATCGGAAGCGGTTGTAGAAGTCCAGCCAGTTTCTGATGTTCTGCTTTGACGCAACGACAAACGTCACATTCTTCAATATATCGAGCAATGTCTTGCTTCATCTTAAACCACCAGTACTTCTGACGGATGTCTACATACATCTTGGTACTTCTCGGATGAATAGAGAGAGGGGTGCCATGCGCTTCTTTCATCACCTTCTCTGTCATAAGCTCAAACCGGGGTACTACAATGCGATCTCTGAAGTATAAGGTTCCATCTTCACCAAGTGAGAAATCTCTGGATTTCTCTAAGGCAAGATCCTTTTTCATCAAATCAACGTGAGCATCCTTGGCTTGAGTAGACTTAATTGCTTTCAGAAGAGTTGGTTCCAGGACAAGGTTATTCAGAGAACCCTGTGGAACTAGTTGAAGGTTCAGCTTGCATAGCTCTTCATAAAGGCGGGGTTGAGCTTTGAAGACCATGTGATTGTTGCAATAAGACTTACGGCTCAGGGCATCGGCCATTACATTAGCCTTACCAGGGGTATAGGATATACCGCAGTTGTAGTCAGCAATAGCTTCCATCCATCGCTGCTGACGGAGGTTCAGATGGGGTGATTTCCCTGTAGTGTAGACCCTCGATGAAGCACGGGCAACAAGGACAAGGTGGGGGTCACTGATGGATCACTAACCAACCTATACTAAGCAGTTTAGGATAAGCAGGTAAGGTACAACAGTAGATACAAAAGCAGGCTATGCATCAGATTAGGAGAAAACAATTACAGTAGCAAAATCCAATGCAAGCATGAGATAATGGAATGGGCGATATCGGGATGATCAAAAGGGGGGCTTGCCTGGTTGCTCTGGCAAGGAGGGTTCGCCGGTGCGTAGTCGATCACAGGGGCAGCATCGATCTCGGGGTCTACCGGAGAGAAGAGGCGGAAGAAACAGTAAATATAAAGCAAACATAGCATAACAGGACAACAAGCAGAGCTAGACGTGTTCTAACATGGTGCTACACGATACCGGCGAGGGGGGAAGTCAACCGGGAATGTTTTCTCAGTTCCGGACCTGTGTCAGACAAATGACTGAAGGGCAAAGTTCCATGTTCAGCATGCTAGGGGCATGTGACAGATGAATGGACCGCATATCCGGATTCGTTGGATTTTTCTGAGCAACTTTCATGTAGAAAACATTTTCATCCGAGTTATGGTTTATTTTATATGAATTTTCTAAGTTTTAAACATATTCTGGAATTATTTATATTAACATAAATGGAATATGACATCAACATGACACAGGAGTGACGTCAGCAGTCAACAGTCCGGTTGACTGGTGAAAACTGACACGGGGGGCCCACCTGTCATAGATAGTGGGTTAAACAGAGTTTAAACTAATCTACATTTAGTTAGTAAAACTACTGGGCCCACCTGTTAGTGTCTAATTAACTAAACTAATTAGTTTTAATTATTAAAATGTTTTAATTAGAGGATTAAGTGGTGGGACCCGCATGTCAGTGGCTGGGGCCTTCCCAGTCAGCACGGTTGACCAGGTCAACTGGTCAACAGGGGGCCACGGGCCCCACTGGTAGTGACCCAGGGGGTGGCCCCAGGTGTGCCAGCTCAGCAGGCCGGCGACCGAACGCCGGCGAGCACGAAAACGCGGCGGAGGGCACCCGGCCTCATCGGGATTTGTCTACATGGGGGTCTCCGGGGTTGGCGTTAGGCGCGTTCGAAAGGGGAGTGAGCGGCGCAGCTGCTGGTGGTGGTGGTTTTGCCGGAAACGGCCGGAAACGTCGCTGGCGACGAGGTCTGCGGCGGAGTGGCTACGGTCGACAGCGGAAAAAGGTGCTACGGCGTGCTACAACTTAGGCGAAAGGGCTAGGCGGGAGCAGCAGTCCTCCAGGAGCACGCTACGGGGACTAGACGAAGCAAGAAGAGCTCGGGAGCTCGTGCGCGACAACAATGGCAGACGGCGAAGCCGGCGCTTACGGCCAGCTAGCTAGGGAAGGAGGAAACAGAGCAAGGACGAGGAGGAAGGAGGCGGAGCTTACGTGGCAGGAACACGGAGGCCTCTCGGGGTTTGGGAGCGCAGAGGGAGGCTTGTGGCTCCGGTGATCGCCGGTGACCACCGAGAAGGGGAAGAGGGCGATGCCGACGTCGCCGACCTCCCCGACTTTAGCTGATGGACGAGGACGGTGAAGCGGAGGACGGCGCACCTCCCAGACTCGGTTGCCGGGCTCAGGGACGCCGGTAGCCGCGGGGACGACGGAGAGCGGCGGCGACCGCGTCGGCCTCCTCTCCAGAACGAAGGAGAGGGAGAGGAAGAGGCGGAGAGGGAGAGGAGATTCTCGGAGTGGGTGGAGGTAGGTGGGGGAGGACTCGAGGAGCCGGAGGGGGGGCGCCCTTATCCTCTCGCGTGGGCGTCGCCGGCAAGGTGGCTAGGCGGCGACGGGCGCGCGCTATCCCGCCTGGCCGGAGGAACAGGAAGCGACCGGGGAAGGGGGAGTGGGCCGGCCTAGCTGGGCCACTTGGCATGGGTGGGCTGAAGCCCAAGTGGGGCAGGGGCTTTCTCTCCCCTCTATTTTTCCTTTTCTCCTTTTCTTTGCTTTTCTTTTTTTGGCAGCTTTTGCATTTGCTTTTAGCCACTAATGACTTTGCAAAATTATGTCACTGGCCAAGATAATTTCAAAGAATTATTGTGCACTGCCACAAAAAGGTTGTGAGACTTTAGAAGTAGGTTGCAATTTTTATAATTTAATAAGGCATTTAAATTATTGCTTTGGTCACTGTTATAAGTAGTTTAGGCCACTTAAACACTTTGCAAAAATGCTGGTTCACCACCAATATTACTTGTGGATTATTTGGCACATGATAAACATTTTAGATTTCATGTTTGAACATTTCGAATTTCACTCATAATTTGAAATTGAATTCAAGTGGAATTTGAAAGAGAGAGGAGACAATGATGATCAAACACTTGTTTAGCAAAATGATTAACTTAACCCCATGGTTTACTGTAGCATCATTACACCGGGGTGTTACAAGCTATCTCTAGGAACGCATTAAAATTCAAGGGAACGGTAGCACGGGCCATTGATCTACAACAGATTTGTAAAGACTATAAGGACTAAGTTCATGATAAACTTAGTTTAATTAATCAAATTACTAATGAACTCCCACTTAAATCAGCATCCCTCAAGTTGTCTAAGTAATACATGATCCAAATCAACTAACCCATGTCCGATCACCACGTGAGATGGGGTAGTCTTCAATGGTGAACATCTCCATGCTGATCATATCTACTATATGACTCATGTTCGACCTTTCGGTCTCCAGTGTTCCGATACCATGCCTGTACATGTTAGGCTCGTCTAGTTTAACCTAAGTATTCTGAATGTGCAAAACTGGCTTACGCCCGTTGTATGTGAACGTAGAGTTTATTACACCCAATCATCACGAGGTGCTTCGAAAATGACGAACTTTAGCAATAGTTCATACTCGGGGAGTACACTTTTATCTTGAAATTAAGTGAAGTGATCATCTTATAATGCTACCATCATTCTAAGCAAAATAAGATTCAAAAAGGATAAGCATCACATGCAATCAAAATATGTGACATGAAATGGCCATCATCATCTTGTGCTTTTGATCTCCATCTCCAAAGCAACGACATGATCTCCATGGTCACCGAAGCGACACCTTGATCTCCATTGTTGCGTCGAGGTCGTCTCACCAACTATTGTTTCTACAGCTATTGCTAACACATAGCGATAAAGTAAATCAATTACATGGCGCTTAGGGATTGACACACAGGTCATACAATAATTTAAAGACAACCCTATGGCTCATGCCAGTTGTCGTACTCGTCGACATACAAGTCGTGAAATTATAACAAAACATGATCATCTCATACATCAACATATATCATATCACGTCTTGGCCATATCACATGACAACATACCCTGCAAAAACAATTAGACATCCTCTACTTTGTTGTTGCAAGTTTTAAGTGGCTGCTAGCAGGCATCTAGCAAGAACCGTTCTTACCTACGTAAAATCATGGTGATTATCAATTTGCTATTTGACCTTCTGCAAGGACCGCCATAGTCAAATCAGATTCAACTAAAGTGGGAGAGACAGACACACGCCAGCGACCTTATGCAAAACAAGTTGCATGTTAGTCGGTGGAATCGATTTCATGTACGTGGACATTTAAGGTTGGTCCGAGCCGCTTCATCCCACAATACCGCCGAATCAAAAAAAGGCATTGGAGGTTAGCAATAAGAACATCACCGCCCACAACTCCTTTGTGTTCTACTCGTGCATATCATCTATACATAGACTTGGCTCATCATGCCACTGTTGGGTAACGTTGCATGGAAAAAAAATCTATGCACACGCAAGATCAATCCATGGAGATGCATAGATAAGAAAAGGGGGAGAGCATCTACATACCCTTGTAGATCGCTAAGCGGAAGCATATATAATGTTGGGGAACGTTGCATGGAAAACAAAAAAATTCTACGCACGCGCAAATCTATACATGGAGATGCATAGCTACGAGAGGGGGAGAGCATCTAGATACCCTTGTAGATCGCTAAGTGGAAGTGTTTATCACACGGTTGATGTAGTCATACTCTTCGCGATCCGATCATGATCCAACCGATCTAGTGCCGAACGGACGACACCTCCGAGTTTAGCAGACGTGCGGCTCGATGACGTATCCTCCCTCTTGATCTAGCAAGCGGGAGAGGAGAAGTAGATGGGATCACAACCAACACAATGGCGTGGTGGTGATGGTGGTGGTGGAGCATCGACAGCGCTTCGCTAAGCGTCGCCGGGACGAGGCGGTGGAACTATGGAGTAACGGGAGACAGAGGGGCGCCAAGGGCTTGGTGTGTCCTCTTGGAGCACCCCCTCCCCTCTATACATAGGTGGAGGGGCGTGGGAAACAACCCCTCCAAGACCTAGGGTGCAGCTAAGTGGGAGAGAACTTGGACTCCAAGTCCAAACCTATTCTTACTAGGACTCCTTCCTTTTTTGCCTTCCCTAGCCACATGGACTTTTGAGGACTTGGTGCGCCTAGCCCAATAAGGCCAGGGCGCCTTACCGCAGCCCATGCTAGCCCTTGGGTCGTGGTGGACCCACTTGTGGACTTCCGGACACCTTCAGAATCCTCCGGAACCTTCTGAAAGCTTCCTAGTACAATACAAAAAAACCGCACCTTTTTCCAGAACCAAAAATATGACTTCCCATATATAAAGATTTACCTCTCAACCATTATGAGACTCCTCGTGACGTCTGATATCTCATACGAGACTCCGAACAACATTTGATTACCACTCATCAAATATCCCAATACTACTCTAGCGTCAACGAACGTTAACCGTGCAACCCTGCGGGTTCGGGAATTATGTAGTCATGAATGAGACACCTCTCCGGTCAATAACCAATAGTAGGACATGGATGCCCATATTGATTCCTACATATTCCATGAAGATCTTTTATCGGTTGAACCTTTATGACAACATATGTAATTCCCTTTGTATGTCGGTATGTTACTTGCTCGAGATTCGATCGTCGGTATCTCTATACCTAGTTCAATCTCGTCACTGGCAAGTCTCTTTACTCGTTCCGTAATACATCATCTTGTAACTAACTCCTCAGTCACTTTTTCTTGCAAGCTTCTTGTTGAAAGGGCATTTCCCTACCTTATGTTTTGGATGATGATGACAACCCTTTGTTGGTCTAATCCTGTGCTAAATGTTTCACGTTCTCAATGATTAGGCTTTCATCGGTTAGTGGTTCTCTCTCGAAGGAATCGTTTGAAGATGGAATCATCTACGCTTTTTATCTCTTTGGTCGTAGGGATCCCGTACTATCAAGAGGGAATCCACTTTGGAAAGAATAGGGGATTCCATTCACGTACACCTCCATCACCCCTATTTTGTCGAGAGAGTGCCTCCATTTTAATCTAATCTTTGCTGGGTGTTCCCAGCGGTTGTACCGCTCGTCCGAGCGGTTGTACCGCTGGTTCTTGACGCTTCTCTGCCTTTGTCGAGCGGTGGTACTGCTGCCTCCGGGCGGTGGTACCGCCACCTGTCTCTGCAAAGACCAGCAGCGGTTGTTCCAGCGATGCACCGCCCATGTACCGGTCAGGCTTCTGTTTTGATGCGGTGGCTGGGCGGTGGTGGGCCGGTTGGTCCGGTTGTTCCTTTTCAACCGGTACAACCGGAGGTCCGAGCGGTTCTTCCGCTCGTACCTTAGCCACTCAAGTGCTCAAGGCCAGGCGGTTGCACCGGCCCTGCACCGCCCAACTACCGCCCTCAAGGGTGACTCCGTTCTGTTTCGGTACGGTAATTGTGCGGTGGCTGGGAGGTTGGTGCGGTTATTTTCTAATGGCCGGTACTACCGCCCGTTGGCCCGGTTGTACCGCCTGATAGGGTTCTGCAGCTACATCGTGAGTCCCGGTTGTACCGGGACAAGGAGCGGTTGTACCGCTGCAGTACTGAAAATGCAGTAACGGTTGGATTTATGTGGGCTGCTATATAAGGTGGTTCCTCCACCTACCACACCTACCTTTTACCTCTCTCACTCCACCATTGATGCTGTCAAGCTCTCTTGCCCGATCTCTCTCTCTAGCCACTCAAACTTGTTGATTTGCTAGGGTTTGAAGGAGGATACCTAGATCTACACTTCCACCAAAGGATATTTCCTTCCCCCATACTTTCTAGTGTGGATTTTGTTACTCTTGGGTGCTTGAGCACCCTAGATGGTTGAGGTCGCCTCGAAGCCATATTCCATTGTGGTGAAGCTTCATGGTTTCGTTGGGAGCCTCCGATTGTTGTCGAGATTGCCCCAACCTTGTTTTTAAAGGTTCGGTCGCCGCCTTCAAGGGCACCAATAGTGGAATCACGGCATCTCGCATTGTGTGAGGGCGTGAGGAGAATACAGTGGCCCTAGCGGCTTCTTGGGGAGCATTGTGCCTCCACACCGCTCTAACGAAGACGTACTTCCCTTTAAAAGGAAGGAACTCCGGTAACACATCCTCGTCTCCACCGGCTCCACTCTTGGTTATTTCGTGCCTTTACTTTTGCAAGCCTTCTTGTGTTACATCCATTGCTTGCATATGTGCTAGTTGTCATTGCATCATATAGGTTGCTCACTTAGTTGCACATCTAGACAACCTATTTTGTTGCAAAGTTTAATTTGTTAAAGAAAAGCTTGAAAATTGTTAGTTGCCTATTCACCCCCCCTCTAGTCAACCATATCGATCCTTTCAATTAGTATCAGAGCCTCGTCTCTTTATTAAGGACTTTACCGTCCTAAGAGTATGGTTGACACCAACGACGGTGCGGAGGAACACTCCGGTGTGAATCCCATCTCGTCTTCGGCCGAAGGGGGAACCTCGGTCTCATGTGAGGAATTTAATGTGGCTTTGGACACATTGAAAACCTCCATGACGGCCGAGGTTAAAAGCATGTTTACTGAATTTCTAGAAGGACTCAAACTATCTACCTCGCCGATGAAAGTGGGTGATCCCATTAACAAGGTGACGGATGCTCCCTCCGACAAAGGGGAAGCTAACAATGAAAAGAGTCCTTCTACTAGTGGTAGAAATGGCACCGGCATCTATGCCCATGTGGAACCTCCTATTTATGGAGGGCCAATCCCCTTCACTCATTTGAATCATGCCGGTCCTCCTCCTAAATATGAGAAGCATGAAGATTTTGATTCTTGGGTCTATCGCTTTAAGCGTCATTTAAAACATGTGAACACTAACCTTTGGAGAATCATTGAAGAAGGTTTTTATCCTCATGACCCAAGAAACTTCACCCCTCGAGAAGCCGTGGACAATCAATTCAATGAGAGTGCTCTCTTCATCATCCAAGATGCTATCCTTCCCGAAGATCTTCCTCACCTCCGACCGCATGTCATGGCTAAAGAAGCATGGAAATGTGTCGAGGGTCGCTATCGAGGAAGTGCTAGCATTCAACGCTCCAACTATGAAGTGGTGCAAGGTGAAGCGGATGAGTTTGCAATGAAAGAAGATGAAGAACCTCGTGAGCTCTTTCGAAGAGTGACCAAACTTGCGGTCGCACTCCGAGATCATGGAAGCAAGGACACGGATGACAATTGGATCAAGCGAAAGTTCCTCAAGGCCATGATGCCCTACAACAAGGCCATGTCCTCCGTCATTCGTCAACGACCGGACTTCCACTCCATGACCTCAAGTGAAGTGTTGGATGAGTTCGTTGCAATGAGCACCTTGGACAAGACCGCTGACAATGCGGTGCTCCGTTCTCAAAGGGCAAAGAAGCCTAACCTTGCTTTGAAGGCCAAGGTTATTATGGAAGAAGAGGAAGAAGTGGAAGATGAGGAAAGCAACCCCGAAGACACCAAGTTTGATTACCATGAGCACATGGCCCTTGCTTCAAGACAATTTTGGAGCAAGAAGAGTTCAATACCCAACTTCAACAAGAACAACTCAAGTGGCGTCAAGGGCAAGCAACGAGTTAGAACTTGCTTCAATTGTGTCAATGTGAGCCATTTCGTTGCGGATTGTCCTTACGAGAAGCGGGAAGACAATGGTGGCAAGTTCATCCGAAAAGACAAAGCCATGTCCTTCCCCAGCAAGAACAACTTCGCCAAGAAGACTCCCACTCGTGGGTTGGTGGTTCAAGAAGAATACCAAGAGGATGACGATGATGATGAAAATGAAGAAGCAATGGCCATGGCATCCGTTGCTATTGTTACTACTCCCGGGTGTCTCTCTTTGATTATCCCAACGAAAACATCACCGCCAAATGCCTCATGGCTAAAGCCTCAAACAAGGTAACCCCCAACATTAAAACCACCATCATTACTAATCCCTCCATGGAGGATGGCATTGATGAACAAGATGGGTCTAATGAAGAAGTGAATGAGTTTGAGTCTTTTATGAGTAAGCTCAAGGGCAAGTCCAAGAAGAATTTTGTTGCTCTCTTGGAATAACTTGGTGAGGCCAATGACATGATCGAGGCACACGAAGAAACCATCTCTAAGATGGAAGGTCATAGTCGTGACTATGCCGATGAGATATCGGATCTCTCTAATGCTCTTGAGGAAGAGCGTGTGCATCGTTTGACTTTTGAGAAAACACAACGATGACCATGCTAAGTTAAAGAAAGATCTTGATCATGCTCTTGTCATGTCTCGTGTGCTAACTTCCGAGAAGGCTAAACTTGGGGTTGATCATGCTAGACTCAAAGAGGAGTTTGAGATACTTGACAAGGCTCACAAGGTCTTGAAGGGTGCTCACGCTAACCTCAAAGAGTCTCATGCTCCACTCGAAGTTAAGCTAACCAAGGAAAAGGCCACCTTTCCTCATATGGTATTAATAGATAATGCATGTGCTACTAACCCGTGTTGTGAGCATGTGCATCTTGTGGAGGAGAATGCCAAGTTGAAGGATCAACTTGAGAAAGGCCTTGTTTCATGCATTCAAGGTGAGAAGAACCTCAACGACCTCTTGAGCAATCAAAAGGAAGTTGTGGCCAAGGAAGGGATTGGATTTGCACCCAAGTCCAAGAGCAAGAAGAAGAAGAATGACAAGACCAAACATCCTCCTCCTCTCAAGCAAACTTTTGTAAAAGAGGGAGAGGGTGCTTCTAAGGAGAAGAAGAAAAAAGTGAAGGGGGTTGACGCTAAAAAGGGCAAAAGCATTTCCCCCAACAAAGCCGGCGACTTTAACCCGTCATATGTGTTGTGTTGTGCTAGTGATGGACATGTTTATGCTAAATTCATTGGTTCTCCTTATGAGTACATTGAATGGTCTATTTGGGTTCCCAAGACCCTTGTTACTAACATCAAAGGACCCATTACTAAATGGGTACCTAAAACCAAGCATTGATCTCTTGTAGGTGTTTGCTTCCGGTGGGGGATCATGGTTGCTCGATAGTGGAGCAACAAATCATATGACCGGGAGCAAGGACTTGGTGGTGGACGTGCAAGAGATTCCATCTATGCCCACCAATGTCGAGTGGGGTGATGCATCACATTCTAAGGTATTGGTTCTCGGCAAGGTTGTCATTTCTCATGATCTTACGATCAAGAAAGTCATGCTTGTTGAGTCCCTTGCATACAATTTGCTTTCCGTTCGTCAACTTGCAATCATGGGTTTTGCTACTTTCTTTGACATTGATACCGTGGCCCTCTTGTGGAGAAAGACTCTTAAAGTAGCCTTTGTTGGGCATGTCGAGAATGGTCTCTATGTGACTAACTTTTCGGAGCGACCCACTAAGACCGCGACATGCCTAATGGCTAAAGTTGACGTGGGATGGCTTTGGCATCGTCGTTTAGCCCACGTCAATATGAGATCTTTGCAAAGTCTTCTCAAGGGGGACCATGTCCGTGGACTAACAAATGTTAGTTTTGCCAAAGATCGTGCTTGCAGTGCTTGTATCGAAGGAAAGCTTCATGAAAAGGCTCACCCTCCATCAACCATCATCTACTCGAAGAGACCCTTGGAGCTCCTCCACATGGATCTCTTTGGGCCTCCATCTTTTGATAGTCTTGGAGGAAGAAAGTATTGCTTGGTGATTGTGGATGATTATTCAAGATACACTTGGGCATACTTCTTCAAGAGGAAGAGTGAGACTCAACAAACCGTCATCAACTTTGCAAACAAAGCTCAACATCAACATAATACAAAGATCTTGACAATCCGAAGTGACAACGGCACCGAGTTCAAGAACTACACCTTGGATGAGTTCCTTAGTGATGAGGGGATCAAGCACCAATATGCAGCTCCATATACCCCTCAACAAAATGGTGTGTCGGAGAGGAAGAACCGGACGTTGATGGATGCGGCTAGGACCATGATAGCGGAGTTCAAGTCTCCATACAACTTTTGGGCCGAAGCCATCAACACCGCATGTCATGCATCCAATCGGCTCTATCTCCGCAAAGGCTTGAACAAGACTCCTTATGAGATACTCACCGGCAACAAGCCCAACCTGAAGTACTTCCGGGTGTTTGGTTGTAAGTGTTTCATTCTCAAGAAAGGTGTTCGTTTGTATAAATTTGAGGCTAGAGCTCATGAGGGCATATTTGTTGGTTATGCTACAAACTCTCATGCTTACCGTGTCCTCAACAAGTCCACCGGACTCATTGAGGAGACGTGTAACGTGGAGTTTAACGAAAATAACGGCTCCCAAGTGGAGCAAAGTGGTACTTGTGATGTAGGTGATGAAATTCCTCCCAAGCCATAAGAAGAATGGGTATTGGTCAAATTCTACCCATTGAGGAACCCCTTGTGGCCGAAGGAGAAGGACAATGCTCTACTCAAGTAGAGCCATCACCTCATCAAGACCCACATGCTTCCGAAGAACAAAGTGAAGGCCCTCAACCTCGTGAACAAGACCAAGGGCAAGATCAACCTCAAGATGGTGGTGAACCTCTAAATGATACCCAAGGTCAAGTTCTCTCCCTCGAGCAAGTTCAAGATCAAGAACAAGCTCAAGACGGCGCTCAAGATGGTCAAGTCAACCCTCCTTCTTCCACATCCGAGGAGGAATTAGAGCGTCGTGCCGCGAAGATTTATTCCAAGCTCACCACCAAAGGCCATCTCATGGAAAATGTGGTTGGAAGCCTAATAAAGGGGGTAAGCACTCGTAGACAATTAGCAAACTATTGTGGACATCACGCGTTTGTCTCTTGTGTTGAACCCCAAAAGGTCTATGAGGCGCTCGAAGACTCGGATTGGCTCAATGCCATGCATGAAGAACTCAACAACTTCGAGTACAACAAGGTGTGGAGATTGGTGCCAAGACCTTCCGGGAACCACAACGTCATTGGAACCAAGTGGATCTTCAAGAACAAGCAAGATGCTCATGGGAACATCATTCGCAACAAGGCGAGATTGGTAGCACAAGGCTACTCCCAAGTCGAGGGTATCGACTACGGTGAAACCTTTGCTCCCGTTGCTCGTCTTGAATCCATTCGTTTGTTGATTGCTTATGCTTCTCATCACAACTTTAAGTTGCAACAAATGGATGTGGAGAGTGCTTTTCTTAATGGTCCTATTAATGAGTTGGTCTATGTCAAGAAACCCCCCGGGTTCGAGGACCCCTACTTCCCGGATCATGTGTATCAACTCAATAAGGCACTGTATGGCCTTAAACAAGCCCCACGTGCGTGGTATGACCACCTTACCAAGTTGCTACAAGATCGTGGATTTGAAGTAGGACAAATCGATCCCACTCTTTTTACTAAGAAGGTCAAAGGGGAGTTGTTTGTATGCCAACTATATGTTGATGATATTATCTTTGGTTCTCCTAACAAAGCCTTCAATGAGGAATTTGCTGCACTCATGACCTCTAAGTTCAAGATGTCTTCGAAGGGAGAGTTGAAGTTCTTCCTTGGTTTTGACATCAAACAAAGAAGAGAAGGAACCTTCATCAACCAAGCCAAATACACCCAAGACATGCTTAAAAGATTCAAGCTCAGTGATGTCAAGCCGGCTACTACACCAATGCCTACCAAGTGTCAACTTGACATCGATCCCAATGGTAAAGCGGTGGATCAAAAGGTATATCGCTCCATGATTGTCTCCTTGCTTTACCTTTGTGCATCTAGACCGGATATCATGTTGAGTGTGGGTATGTGTGCACGGTTTCAAGCCGCACCAAAGGAAAGTCACTTTGTGGCGGTCAAGCGAATCTTTCGATATTTGGCTCATACCCCAAACTTTGGCTTATGGTACCCAAGAGGAGCAAATTTCAAGCTTGAAGGTTTCACGGATTCCGATTGGGCGGGGGACAAAGTGGATATGAAGTCCACTTCCGGAGGGTGCCAATTTCTTGGTTGCTCTTTGGTAAGTTGGTCTTCCAAGAAGCCAAGTTGTGTGTCTCTCTTGTCCACCGAAGCGGAGTATGTGGCGGCCGGTAGTTGTTGTGCACAACTCCTATGGATGAGGCAAACTTTAAAGGAATACGGTGTCACTTGTGACAAAGTGCCTCTTTGGTGTGACAACGAAAGTGCCATCAAGATTTCTCTCAACCCGGTGCAACACCTTAAGATGAAGCATATTGAGATTAGGTATCATTTCATCCGGGATCACATTAGGTGAGGGGAGATCGATCTCAAGTATGTCAACACTCATGATAACCTTGCAGATATTTTCACGAAGCCCTTGGATGAAGCAAGATTTCGCGAGTTAAGGCATGAGCTAAATATCATTGATTCGAGCAATGTGACTTGAACCCTTGCACCCCTCACCACACTCAACTTGTTGTCTAGTTTAGGTGTAGGCATGGACATAGGGGGAGTGTTGTTCTCTCAATGAGCTCTCCCTCCCCCCATCATGCATAAATCGATCACCTCTTTCACATTAGCCATTTTGATGGTACTTGTGCTTCAAAGACGAGTTTTGGTCATGGGCCCAAGGATAATTCTTCATGGTGCCATACCATTTGACTCAAACATAGGTGGCTTCGGCCATCGCCCTCTCTTAAGAGAGAGGACTGAGCTCGCTCAGCTTGTGTGCGGTTGCTTCTGTTTTCCCTTCATTCTTTTCCGTGTTCTTAGTGTTTTGCTTCTCTTATTTGTTGTCCCGTTGTCTTGTTCTCGTCTTTTTGGTCTGGGCTTTGGTGGTCGGGCGGTACAACCGGTGTCACCGGAGGTTCTACCGCTGATACCTGGATGTACTGCCCCAGTTGGGTTGTTTTCGGTACTTGGGCGGTTATACCGCCCATTTTCACTTGGGCTTCTCCGTCCGGTTCTACCGGTTGTCTCCGGGTGGTACTTCCGGTGCCCTTCAGGAAACGGAAGTACCGCCCACTACATTCTGTCAGCACCTGACTTGCGGTACAACCGGTCCCAGGAGCGGTTCTACCGCCGCGCGGCTATGGGCCTATTTATATCTGACGGGGCGAAGCGTTTTCCTTTTTCCCCTTCGTCCCCATTCGCCTCCTCCTTGCCCTAGCCGTCGGCCACCTATGCCCCGCCCCGGAGTGCGCCCCGCGCTTTGGACCTGAGGGCTCTCCGCGGATTCTCTCTGTGGCAGCCTTCCGGTCTTCTCCCATGGATGGTGGTAATGCCCTTGTTCTTCGTTCTTTGTTCTAGGTTTTCATCTTGTTTTAGGGCATTACTTTTCCCTCCTAGATTAGTGTTCATTCTTTGGTTGGGAGAGATCGTTGTTTTTCTTGTGTTTGTGTAGTACCTAGAACTCCGAATATGGCTTGTGTGATTTGCACGTCTTGAACAGATCTATCTGCCCTGGTAGTGCCGCTGTCAGCAGTTCTACCGCCCAGACGGGCGGTACAACCGGTGGGGCGGTTCTACCGGTGGGAGATCCGGTACAACCGGAATGTATGAACCACACAGCGCTTTTCTGGTTTCTATAGTGTTGCATTTTTCGTCTGATTTCCTCTCATTCTTGTTGGTTTTCGTGTGTCCCCTTCGTGTCTGTGTTCAGGTGGCTCCAGTTCTCGCTCTGCTCCTCGCAAGACCAAGAAGAGAGCTCGAAGGGCTCCGCGCCCGGATCAGTCTGAAGAGGAAGTTGTGATCCCCACCAAGCCCACTCGCCGTGAAAAGTCTGCCGCTGCCAAGCAACGTGTGATAATGCCACTCCACCGTTGGAAAGCCAAGGATTGGGAAGCCTTTCGCTCAAAGAATCCTTATGTGGTTCCCTTAGCTCCTCGTTGGACCACTGTTCAGTCTCGGAATGAGATGCAAGTACGAATTGTTCATGAACTCTTTGAGCACAACAAGAACAGATATGCCAAGCACTGGACCATCGATCTTGATCATTAGCGGAACAACCTGGAGTATTTTGGCGAGGCTTTGGCTCTCTGTGAGGAGTTTGATCTTGTCAAGCTCATGTCCGTCAACTGTGACTTTGATGTTCAACTCATCCATCAGTTTTATGCCACCGTTCACTTTGGAGAAGATGACGCGCGCACCCTCACTTTCATGTGTCGTGATGAGCTCTTTCAAGTTCCCTGGAGGACCTTCTGCAATGCTATTGGGTACGATGATACCGGTCTGGAAGGAAGGGGTGGCATTCGCCCCCATGATCATCCTGACCCCATGCCTAAGGAGAAGCTTGCCCCTCTGTACATTCGGGGCCGTGGTATTATTGGTGAGTCTAAGGATTTGGTGAAGGTCTATGACATCATGCATCATGTTTTTCGCAACGTGCTTCTGCCCAAAGTGGGGAAGCAAGATGAAATCCATGGCTATCTTGTTGACTTGATGGTTGCTATGAAGACCAAGGTGGGATCTGGGGAGACGTTTGATGTGTCCAACTGGCTGTGGCACGAGATGTACAACATGGTCATCTACAGGAAGGTCCCCATTTATGCATCGTTTGTCATGTGCTTTCTGAACTCCGTGTGGGAAGTTCGCCGTCCTGGAGAGCCCCTCACCTCTCCTGACAATCTTACCATTCATGAAGTCAAGCTCCTTAAGAAGAAGGAGCACGCCGAGCCACGTTTCCCTGCTGATGCTCCTGAGGATGTCTATGCCACTTCTGATGATGAGGATTTTGAGTTGGAATCAAGGGCCAAGCCCTCGTGGGTGGACAAGCTCGCTGCCAAGGTGAAGAAGACTTTCTGCCTTGAGTCTGACATCCAGAAGAGGATGTATGAGGCTCATGTCAATGAGAAGCTAGCGTGGCGTCACCAAATTGCTATGATGAGGCACCTCAGCATGTCGGTTCAGAGTGGTTCTGAGAAGAGCATCACACCGGAGGAGCGTTGGATATCTTCCACAGCACCTGGACTAATGATGAAGCCCCTCCTCAGCCCTCCACCACTGTTCCTGCTGATGATGATATCATGGAGGACTCAGATTGGGATGATGATGAAGTTTCTGATAATGATGAAGATTCTGACAATGATGAAGATCCAGATGCTACCGAGGAGTCAGAGGAGGATGACTGAGCCTGGGGCGATAGCTTCGCTCTCGTCCTTTTTGGTGTCCTGATGCCAAAGGGGGAGAGAGTGTGATAGGACTTGGGAGTTGCATGGGTGGTTGCGTAGTGTCTGTTTCGTGTTGAACTTGTCTGTGGTCTCCAGTTGAACTTTGGTCGTTCTCGTTTGCTTTGTGTTGAGTTTGTGCCACTCCTGCTATCTTATCTTTATGCTTCTTGGTCTTTATTGGTAGTATTGCTCTTGTTTCATTGTGTTGGCTACCTTCATGTTATATGCTTTATGTGACCAGCGTATAAAATCTAGGGGGAGTCTCGACCTGGGGCTCACATCTAGGGGGAGCTCCTGCTAGATTCTATAGACCTCTATCTTATATCATGTTGTTGTCATCATCCACCAAAAAGGGGGAGATTGAAAGGGCATTTCCCTACCTTATGTTTTGGATGATGATGACAACCCTTTGTTGGTCTAATCCTGTGCTAAATGTTTCACGTTCTCAATGATTAGGCTTTCATCGGTTAGTGGTTCTCTCTCGAAGGAATCTTTTGGAGACGGAATCATCTATGCTTTTTATCTCTTTGGTCGTAGGGATCCCGTACTATCAAGAGGGAATCCACTTTGGAAAGAATAGGGGATTCCATTCACGTACACCTCCATCACCCCTATTTTGTCGAGAGAGTGCCTCCATTTTAATCTAATCTTTGCTGGGTGTTCCCAGCGGTTGTACCGCTCGTCCGAGCGGTTGTACCGCTGGTTCTTGACGCTTCTCTGCCTTTGTCGAGCGGTGGTACCGCTGCCTCCGGGCGGTGGTACCGCCACCTGTCTCTGCAAAGACCAGCATCGGTTGTTCTGGCCATGCACCGCCCATGTACCGGTCAGGCTTCTGTTTTGATGCGGTGGCTGGGCGGTGGTGGGCCGGTTGGTCCAGTTGTTCCTTTTCAACCGGTACAACCGGAGGTCCGAGCGGTTCTTCCGCTCGTACCTTAGCCGCTCAAGCACTAAAGGCCAGGCGGTTGCACCGGCCCTGCACCGCCCAACTACCGCCCTCAAGGGTGACTCTGTTCTGTTTCGGTGCGGTAGTTGTGCGGTGGCTGGGCGGTTGGTCCGGTTATTTGCTAATGACCGGTACTACCGCCCGTTGGCCCGGTTGTACCGCCTGGTAGGGTTCTGCAGCTACATCGTGAGTCCCGGTTGTACCGGGACAAGGAACGGTTGTACCGCTGCAGTACTGAAAACGCAGTAACAGTTGGATTTATGTGGGCTGCTATATAAGGTGGTTCCTCCACCTACCACACCTACCTTTTACCTCTCTCACTCCACCATTGATGCTCTCAAGCTCTCTTGCCCGATCTCTCTCTCTAGCCACTCAAACTTGTTGATTTGCTAGGGTTTGAAGGAGGAGACCTAGATCTACACTTCCACCAAAGGATATTTCCTTCCCCAATACTTTCTAGTGTGGATTTTGTTACTCTTGGGTTCTTGAGCACCCTAGACGGTTGAGGTCACCTCGAAGCCATATTCCATTGTGGTGAAGCTTCGTGGTTTCGTTGGGAGCCTCCGATTGTTGTGGAGATTGCCCCAATCTTGTTTGTAAAGGTTCGGTCGCCGCCTTCAAGGGCACCAATAGTGGAATCACGGCATCTCGCATTGTGTGAGGGCGTGAGGAGAATACGGTGGCCCTAGCGGCTTCTTGGGGAGCATTGTGCCTCCACACCGCTCTAACGGAGACGTACTTCCCCTTAAAAGGAAGGAACTCCGGTAACACATCCTCGTCTCCACCGGCTCCACTCTTGGTTATTTCGTGCCTTTACTTTTGCAAGCCTTCTTGTGTTACATCCATTGCTTGCATATGTGCTAGTTGTCATTGCATCATATAGGTTGCTCACTTAGTTGCACATCTAGACAACCTATTTTGTCACAAAATTTAATTTGGTAAAGAAAAGCTTAAAAATTGTTAGTTGCCTATTCACACCCCCCCTCTAGTCAACCATATCGATCCTTTCACTTGTGATCATGTATTATTGAGAGGGCCCAGAGATACTTCTCCGTCACACAGAGTGACAAATCCCAGTCTCGATCCATGTCAACCCAACAGACACCTTCGAAGATACTTGTAGAGCATATTTATGATCATCCAGTTACGTTGTGATGTTTGATATCACACAAGGTATTCCTCCAGCATCTAGGAGTTGCATGATCTCATGGTTGAAGAAACATGTATTTGACATCAAGAAAGCAGTAGCAATAAATTGAATGATCATATGCTATGCTAACGGTTGGGTCTTGTCCATCACATCATTCTCCTAATGATGTGATCCCGTTATCAAATAACAACTCATGTCTATGGTTAAGAAACGTTAACCATCTTTGAGGCTCACTAGGGACACGTTGTACTTTATGTATTCACACGTGTATTTCAGTTTCCGATCAATACAATTCTAGCATGAATAGTGAACTTTTATCATGAACGGGAAATATGATAATAACCATTTTACTATTGTCTCTAGGCATATTTCCAACACCATGTTGGTGCGCCTAATGAGCGGCTCGGGCATACACTACCAAGATTTGCATCGTATTTGCACGCTCGAGCCAAGTTGTTACACCAGTTCGATGTATGTCGCAAGTTCTAGCACCAAAGTAACCGTTTGCGTCAAGTTCAAACACCACTATTGTAATTGACTCATTTCAGCTCTTGTACTTTACTTTATTTTAATTAAAATCTGTAGCTGGACATGAGATCCCTGGATTTTATTGTTTCAAAATTAGGACATGACTAGTAAGCTTAGATGGTTATGTTTTATTTGTGGTGGAACGAGACCGTTCGGGTTAAAGTCCTAGATTGATATGGGTGTTTGCATATTTCTAGATTTATTTCAGATTATCCAATGCTATTCTATGATGTGTCTAACTACAAGGCGTCTATGGCCATTTCGTCAATCTCAAGATCCGTCGAAATAGTTTCCCAAAGGTGCTCACATAGGTATAAAGTGTGTGGGTGCAGTTATAGGGGTGAGTGTGCGTGCGTCTAATAAGCGTCTACGTTTGTACTATGTTCGTAAAAAACTATCTATTGTATACAAAAACTATAACAAATCATGGACCAACATTAAGTAACAAATCACAACCGCCAGATCGACATAATTGTACCTAATCAAATTATAATCGTTGCACTTACACAAATCACAAGTGTTTGACCTAAAAATATTACAACACCTAGGTCTAGATAAATCTACCTAAATATATGATAACCATTAGATTCATCCATTTAAAAAAAATGAACATGACATTTTTAGAAAATCTTTGTACAATGTACAAAAATGCTTAGTTTAAGAAAAATATTCATATCATTCAAAAAAATGATTCCACGTGTATTTGAAATTTTTTTAACACATAGTATTATAAAAAATGTTCAAAACATGTATGAGAGAAAATGATTAATCATGTATTAGGAAAATGTTAAACATGTATAAAACAAATGTTTCAGATGTATACAAAAATTGTACAATGTGTATGAAATAATGTAATGATCTATATTTGAAAAAAAATCTCATGTATTTGAAAAATTCTATGCATAAAAAAGTTTTAGATGTATAAGAAAAATGCACAATATGTATGAAAGAAGGTAGACACCAAAGTAGATATTTGAATAAATGTCAATCATGTATTTTAAAAATATTAAACAACTATAAAAATGTTCCAGAAGTATATGAAAAATGTACAATATATATAGAAAAATTAGACATATGTTGAAGAACAATAATAAAATAGAAAAAAGAAATGAGAAAAATAAAAAGACTAAGATATCCAAAGAAAGAAGAAATAAAATCAAAAGATACCTGAAAAGAAAAAGAAAAAGAATCCCGAAGAAACCCGATGCAAACAATCAAAATCGAGAAAGAAAAACATAGAGAGAAAAACCCACGCAGAGGCAGCTACAGGACCCAGCCGGCCCATTAGCCTCGCGCCCAAGGTGAGCCGGAGCTATGTCCCGCAGCATAGCTCTCGTGCCGAGCTCTTGCCTATAGTAGCGTTTTATCTGGGTCAAAATCATTGTCTTGCCTTTGTCAGAAAACTTTAGCACAAAATAAACTCCTCCAAATTTTATGTCATGATCTGACCTTTTTCAAAAACGCCACGGACCGTGTCGGGCGCTGCTGGGCTGCCGATGTGGCAGTCCAAAATGCCAAACTTCGTTGCGTTTCCACAAACTCCATAGCTCATGGCGTTGCTGGAGCAAACTGCTACTATGATTTATTTATTTTCAAAATGGAGGTAAAAGTTTTGCCTCATCGATTAATTAAGAAGAAGAAAATTGCCCAGTTAATTTAAGAAAAACCGAACGAAAACCTACACAAATAGAGCACAGACTAACTACTCACATGGTAGGAAATCCCCCAACCACACAGTCGGCCCTTGCCAAACTCTCAGAATGCACAGCATCCACAAACCCTGACACTACTACTACGCCAAGTGAATCCCAACAAGAACACCACAACACAAGACATCATGCACCTCCCAATCCAAGAGGACAAGCCGAGAGATCGAAGATCATCCATCAAGCAACCAGAGACGCCTGGCCTATGACGCCACTCTTGCCTTTGCCCATCTTCTTTTGTTTCCCCCTTATTGGCGTTCCCGTCAGGAGGCAAGCAATCGACCTGCCCAAACCAGGTCTAGCAACCTCCACGCTAGCGAGCAAGTCACAAAGTTCCTTCGCGAAGAGAGCATTTGGATTTGGAGTTGGAGTAGGTGCCAACACACTTGGCTCAATGGCCATGCCACTCACGGGCATCACCTGCTCGATGGTCGCAGATGAGGGAAGAGCAGCAACATCTGAAACCCCGTGCTCGATGACTAACGCCTGACGCCCAATGGACTTGGGCGAGCGAGAGATCGCACCGTCCAAATCACTACTCTCCTCGGCACCAACTATCTGGCTCGACTCCAGGGGTGATGTTGGTGGCAAGGCCACACTCGAGATCCCGAGAGGGTCTGCCTGCATTTGCTCGACACACAAAGGCAAAATCGGCCCCTCACACAACTCCCGAAGCTCGAGCATGATCTGTAACACCGGAGTCACGACGACATCATTGTCAACTCCCTCAGAGGCTAATGGCGGTGAGCTGGCCCTAGCACGAGGGGAGAAACGACCATGAAGCCCGTCTCCCTTCTCAGCGTCGAAGCTGCCATCGGGCACAACCAAAGGGCGCAACACATGAGTAGTCTGCAACACAGGCGGCATCAGGGAGAGCCCTCCTAGTGCAGCCTCAGCTCGCTTCATGAAGCTCTCCATCCGCAACATCCAACCTTTCATAGAGTCAACGACATCACGCAGAGGCTGGACTATTTTCTCAAGCTAAAAGGAAGCCATACCAAGGAGCTCAGAGCGCAGCAGCTCGGCCTGCCTCTCCAAAGGGGGCTGCATCGAGATATCTGTCGGGGCCATTGAGCCAGCAGGAGCAGAAACGATCGATGCCCAAGAAACACGACAAGATGTCTTTGAGAGGGGCGGGGCTTCTTTCTGGACCTTGTATGGAGATGGAGCTTGTTGGTGCTCGACGGGGAGGCGGGGCAATGGCGACACAATAGCTCTTCCCAAGGAGCTGAGGGGACGCCAGGCATCGCGGAACTCACGCGCTCGATGACCATTCTCAAGGCATTGATAACATCTAAAAGGATCTCGACAATCCGCTGCACGGTGTCCAAGAAAGAGACATCTGCAACATCTACCATGAATCCAAGCAGGGACGGGACAGGGAGCCAAAGCAGGGGCTTGTGACGCCTGGCGTTGCACATCACGCCGCGGGAGCACCTTCTGCCAACTACTCTCGAGTTGTAGATGTACTGGTGAGCCATAGGAGATGTAGAAGACTGATATATGGTGTCACCACAACTGAAAGGCTTGCTGCTTCGTTGTTGCCGACTGAAACCTGTAAGACGGAAGAGCATGAGAGAGACAGAAACTATATGCATTCATCTGAACAAATATACAGAGAGTGTGTACAGCAGGAGCGGCCACTGTATGATGTGGGAATTACACGTTGTATTCCTCGGGTGCAAACGCACGTATATATGATGTACAAGAGGTGGACCACGACCTCAACTATACAAGGAACTAGGAGGTGAGCCTAATACACATATATGCACAACACATATACTCAACACCCCTCCGCAGTCGAAGCGGCACCGTTGTTGACGCAAAGAGTGGACCAGAACTCCTCAAATGACGCCGTAGGCAAGCCCTTGGTCATGATATTTGCAAATTGTTGGGAAGTAGGAACGTGTAAAACACGAATATGGCCAAAGGCCACCTGTTCCCGAACAAAATGAATATCCAACTCAATATGCTTGGTCCATCAATGATGCACCGGGTTAGCGGAGAGGTAGTCCGCCGAGATGTTGTTGCAATAGACCACCATGGCATGGTCAACAGGGCAGGAGAGCTCCTAAAGCAGTTGGCGAAGCCACGCACACTCGGCGACGGTGTTGGCCACCGCGCGATACTCAGCCTCAGCACTAGAACAAGAGACCATAGGCTACCGCTTGGACGACCACGAGATGAGTGAGGGTCCAAGGTAGACACAATAGCCCGAGGTGGAGCGAAGAGTGTCAGGGCCACCCGTCCAGTCTGCATCGGAATAGGCGGTGAGGGCGGTGTCGGCGGAGGCGTGAAGCGTGACGCCAAGATCCATAGTGCCACAGACATAGCAGAGAATCCGCTTGACAGCGGCCCAGTGAACGTCCTGAGGAGCATGCATATGGAGACACACCTGCTGCACGGCATACTGGATCTCTGGTCGAGTCAGAGTGAGGTACTGGAGAGCACCAACGATAAACTGGTAGAAAGCAGTATCCGAAGCATGAGAACCATCCGTGGCAGAAAGCTTGGCCTTCATATCAACAGGTGTGGCGGCGGGCTTGCACTTAAGCATGCCAGCGCGCTCCAGGAGCTCATGAACATACTTCCGCTGATGAAGAAAGAAGCCATCCAGACGGTGCACCACCTCAACACCGAGGAAGTAGTGCAAAGGACCCAAGTCCTTGATGGCGAACTCAGCGCGAAGACGAGCCATGGGCTGACTGAGAAAACTAGCCATAAATGCGTCAGGATGATGTCATCGACATAGAGCAGCAAGTAGGCCATGTCGGAGCCCTGGTGATAGAGAAGAGCGATGCGTCCGAGCGGGTGGAACAGAACCCAAGCTGGTGTAGAAACACCACGAGGCGCTGGTACCAAGCGCGCGGAGCCTGCTTGAGTCTGTACAAGGACCCTGAAAGCAGGCACACATGGTCGGGAAGCGCCGGATCAACAAACCCGGTGGGCTTCTGACAGAAGACCTGCTCCCCGAGGTGACCATGGAGGAAGGCGTTGGAGACGTCCACCTGGTGCATCGGCCAAGCATGGGAGAGCGCAAGGTAGAAAACCGTGCGTATAGTGCCAGGCTTGAAAAGTCGATGCCAGCATGCTGTCGGAAGCCACGAACAACCCAACACGCTTTATAGCAATCAAGGGTACCATCGGGATAGAGCTTGTGTTTAAAGACTATCATGGAATTGTCACGTCAGATGTCCTTAGTGTCAGGACTTAGTCGCGAGGCCAATGCATCTATGTGGTAGCTTGAGAGGGGTTGAGAGAAATCGAGAGACGCAACACAAGACAGGGATTTAGACAGCTTCGGGCCCCGGGAAACATCATCCAGTAAAAACCCTACATGCTGTTTGAGGCTAGGTCTCATTATGATCACGAGGGAGTCGCCGTAAACCGGCTCTCCTCTTTGTGTCTAGCCCTAAGATTGTTTCTTCTTGCTTGTCGCCCCCTCTCTTTGGGGAGCCCTGCCCCTCCTTATATATGTTGAAGGGGCGGTTTACATGTGGAGTCCTATTAGGATTAGGACTAGTCTATCTCTAATACAAACCGGATATAAGTCCAGGTCTTACTCCTTGTAAGACAAATATTCCTCATGCCTTTCCTCTTAAACCGGCCCACCATAGTATGAACCGGCCTTCATGAACCGCCCGTTGGGCCATCAGGTCTTGTCGCTCCTCGAACCCACCTGCCGGGTTACCAATGAGTCGTGAACCGCCAGGTCCAAACGGGTCGCCCGGTGAATCGCCAAGTGCCAGCGGGGTCTTCAGATAAACCGCCAAGTCCGGCCGGGTTAAACTTCCAGCCGGTTTACGCCGCGGGGTATATCCCCGACAAAGACCCACTTCCCGGTAATCACATTGCTGTGCTGGGGACGGGGAACAAGCTGCCACGTCCGGTTGCGCAGCAGGGCATCAAACTCCTCTTGCATCGCAGCCATCTAGAGCGGGTCACGGAGAGCGGCTCAAACAAAGGAAGGCAACGACGATGGCGTAGAGGGGGACGCCATGTGGACGTAGTCGTCCGAGGCGTAGCGCGAGCTCGGGCGAAAAACACCCGTACGGGCGCGGGTGACCGGACCGGGTGCTGAGTCCGCGAGCGCCGAGGGGGCGGCAGAGGCCGCGGACACTAAGGGAGCCGCGGGCGCTGGTGGGGCCACGGGCGCTGAGGGGGCGACGGAGGCCACGGGCACTAGGGGAGCCACGAGCGCCGATGGGGCCACGGGTACCGAGGGGGCGGCGGAGGCCGCGGGAGGAGGGGCACCGGGGGCGCCAGTGCCGCGACTGAAGGAGGCGCCGCATGCGGGGGGCATGCCTCAAATCCAGGGGTGGGCCAAGAGAGGTGCGCGAGCGCCCTGGGAGAGGCGTCGAGGAACCCGCGTCATCGGTGGCAGGAGGAACAACCAGGGGTACCTGCTGAAACGGAAACACATGCTCATCAAAGTAAATGTGCCGGAAAGTGAACACACGGTGGGAGACGGGATCGTAGCAACGATATACCTTGGAGTTAGAGGGGTAGCTGATGAAGATGTAAGCGACAGAACGGGGTGCATGTTTGTGGGGAGTGGTGTCGGCGGTGCTAAGATAGCAAAGGCACCCGAAAATACGCAAGCCATCATAGGACGGGGGCGTACTGAAGAGAAGATGGTGAGGTGCATAGTTCCACCGTGGGCGGCAGGGTCGAAGGTTAAGGAGAAGTGAAGCAATAGCAAGTGTGTCTGGCCAGAAACGAGGCGACACGTTAGCATGGAACAGGGGCATGCGGACACAGTCGTTCAGAGCGCGAAGGCTGTGTTCGGCTCGACCGTTCTGCTGTGAAGTATACGGGCATGTGAGATGAACTGTGCCGTGGTGCGACAGAAAAGTGCTGAAAGCAAGGTTGTCAGACTCTTTTCCATTGTTAGTCTGAAGAGCAAGAATGGGACGCCCAAACTTCGTGCTAACATAGGAGTAAAAAGACGTCAAAGTGGAGAGTGCATCCGACTTTCGTCGCAAAGGAAAAGTCCACACATAGTGAGAATAAACATCAATGATAACAAGATAACATAAATAGCCCGAATTACTAGGAACCGGGGAGGTCCACACATCACTATGAATCAACTGAAAAGGAAAAGAAGCTATGGTGGTGGAGTGGAGTTATTAAACGGGAGGCAAACATGTTTGCCGACACGACAAGCATGACAGGTGTGATCCTCTATCTTATTACAATTGAAACTGAAACTCCTAAGAATATGACAAAGTGTGACGGGGTTGGGGTGACCCAAACGATCATGCCAGAGATCAACGCCAGCGGAGAGAGCAACCGGTGCAGTGGTGGAGGTGGACGGCGGATGCACCAGATAGAGCTTGTCGGGGCTGTCACATCGGTGAAGTCCCATCCTGGTTTGAGCGTCCTTGACACAAAAACCAAGCTCGTCAAGTTCAACAGTAACAGGATTTTCATGAGTTAAACAACAAATGGAAACAAGGTTCTTAATAAGATGAGGTGACACAAGTATGTTAGACAAAGTTAAAGGCATTGAATTGGAAGGAAAATAAGTGTGCCCGACATGTGCGATAGGGAGTGTGGAACCATCGCCAACAATGATGCGGCGGTCGATGGTGACGGGGGTAAAGGAGGCAAGATTACCAGGATGAGCAAACATGTGAGACGTGGCCCTGGTGTCCATGTACCAATCACCGCCTCCAGTGTAGTTGTTTGGCGTAGGCACGGTGCGCAGCACGGTGAGAAGCGCCGGATCCCAAGGCACCAGCGGCAGGGCCGGCAAGGGCAGCGATGGGGCCGTAGGGAGACCATAGCCGCTACTCAGCTGTAGCAGTGGGTATCCTCCATACGGCTGCGGAGCCGTGTAGTACGCCTAGTGCGCCAGCGGGCACAGCATGGGAAGGATCAATGCAGGGGCCCGTGAAACCAGCATGTAGGCATGGACAAATCCGGTCCACGGGTTGTAGCCGGAGGCCCACGGAGGGGGCACCTGGCACTACAGTTGCTGCTGCTGACGGGGCGGGCTGGTGCCCTGCGACTGCTGCTGCTGACCGCCGTGGTGGCCCCCACCATGCCGTTTGGCGAGAGGGGCGGGTGGGCCATAAGGCAGCGGGAGCAGCCCCGGCTGCTGGGGCGCCGGGTACGGCGCCGGTGCCGGGAAGGGCACCGGCTAGCGCTGCGGCAGGAGCGCGACCGGGGTAGCAGGAGGCGCCGAGGACCCGTCACGGGTGGTGCCGGCGGCAAGAGCGGTGTGGATAGCCCGCCTTCACCTGCGGCATCTGCCGCTCCTCCAAGTTGGGAATAAGACTGAGGTTTACCGCGGCGTGATATGTCTCCAACGTATCTATAATTTTTGATTGTTCCATGCTATTATATTATCTGTTTTGGATTTTAATGGACTTTACTATGCACTTTTATATTATTTTTGGGACTAACCTATTAATCGGAGGCCCAATGCAAATTGCTATTTTTTTTTGCCTATTTTAGTGTTTCGCAGAAAAGGAATATCAAACGGAGTCCAAACGGAATGAAACCTTCGGGAGAATCATTTTTGGAACAAACGCAATCCAGGAGACTTGGAGTGGACGTCAAGGAAGCAACGAGGCGGCCACGAGGTAGGAGGGCGCGCCCAGGGGGTAGGCGTGCCCCCCACCCTCGTGGGCCCCTCGTGGCTCCACCGACCTACTTCTTTCGCCTATATATACTCATATACCCCAAAAACATCCAAGAGCACCACGAAACCCTATTTCCACCGCCGCAACCTTCTGTACCCGTGAGATCCCATCTTGGGGCCTTTTCCGGCGCTCAGCCGGAGGGGGAATTGATCACGGAGGGCTTCTACATCAACACCATAGCCTCTCCGATGATGTGTGAGTATTTAACCACAGACCTTCGGGTCCATAGTTATTAGCTAGATGGCTTCTTCTCTCTCTTTGATTCTCAATACAAAGTTCTCCTCGATCTTCTTGGAGATCTATTCGATGTAATACTTTTTGCGGTGTATTTGTCAAGATCCGATGAATTGTGGGTTTATGATCAAGATTATCTATGAACAATATTTGATTCTTCTCTAAATTCTTATATGTATGATTTAATATCTTCACAAGTCTCTTCGAATTATCAGTTTGGTTTGGTCTACTACATTGATCTTTCTTGCAATAGGAGAAGTGCTTAGCTTTGGGTTCAATCTTGCGGTGTCCTTTCCCAGTGACAGCAGGGGCAGCAAGGCACGTATTGTATTGTTGCCATCGAGGATAAAAAGATGGGGTTTATATCATATTGCTTGAGTTTATCCCTCTACATCATGTCATCTTGCTTAATGTGTTACTCTGTTCTTATGAACTTAATACTCTAGATGCATACTGGATAGTGGCCGATGTGTGGAGTAATAGTAGTAGATGCAGAATTGCTTCGATCTACTTGTCACGGACGTGATGCCTATATACATGATCATGCCTAGATATTCTCATAACTATGCGCTTTTCTATCAATTGCTCGACAGTAATTTGTTCACCCACCGTAAGATATGCTATCTTGAGGGAAGCCACTAGTGAAAGCTATGCCCCCCGGGTCTCTTTTCCATCGTATTATATCTCTTTTATTTACAATGCATCTCGTTTACTATTTTGCAACCTTTACTTTTCAATATATACAACAAAAATACCAAAAAATATTTATCTTATTATCTCTATCAGATCTCACTTTTGCAAGTGGCCGTGAAGGGATTGACAACCCCTTTATCGCGTTGGTTGCAAGGTTCTTATTTGTTTGTGCAGGTACAAGGCGACTTGCGTGTAACCTCCTACTGGATTGATACCTTGGTTCTCAAAAACTGAGGGAAATACTTACACTACTTTGCTGCATCACCCTTTCCTCTTGAAGGGAAAACCAACGCATGCTCAAGAGGTAGCAAGAAGGATTTCTGGCGCCGTTGCCGGGGAAGCTTACGCCTAGTCAAGTCAAGATTTGATCTCTCGACAACTCACCGATTTATGGCATCGTTGCCAAAAAGATCTACGCACAAGTCAAGACATACCAAGTACCCATCACAAACTCTTATCCCTCGCATTACATTATTTGCCATTTGCCTCTCATTTTCCTCTCCCGCACTTCACCTTTGCCTTTTCTTCGCCCTTCTACCATTTGATATTTTGTTTTCTTGTGTTACCATTTGCCTTATTTTTGCTTGCATCTTCGCTTGATAAAAGTTTATGGATCCTCATCCACTTGCTAATATTTTTAAGAGATCCAATTATGATCCACTAGCACATTTAAATCTAACTTACTTCCTATGCCTAGGGATTTTGTGAGCACACAATTTATAGGAACAAACGTCAACTAGCATAGGAAGGAAAAACAAGTATAACTTCAAAACTTTAAGCACATAAAGAGGAAACTTGATATTATTGCAACTCCTACAAGCACATATTCCTCCCTCATAATAATTTCCAGTAGCATCATGGATAGCAACTTTGTTCTCATACTCAATTGGACCCTCTTCCGAAATAGTGGAATACTAACTAAAGTTGACACTCTTCCAAATCCACTTTCATAAATATCGTATGAAGATTGAACACCCTCCAAGATAGTGGGATCACTAATTCCTAAAGTTGACACTCTTCCAAACCCACTTTAAATTATAGTATTATTCATACTCCAAAAGATATAAGTGAAGTTCCTGGAGCATTCTACAATTAATATAGACTAGCCAATATCCAAGCTCAAAATATATAAGTGAAGTGCACGAAGCATTCTATAAAACCATACTCAAACGATTTAAGTGAAGCACAAAGAGCAATTCTATAAGATCATACTTAAAAAATATAAGTGAAGCACATGAAGTATTCTATAAATCAATGAAGAGCTATCTCATACTAGCATGATTCTTAAAGAAAAATAAAAACACAAAGGACACAAATCATGTGAACAAAACAAAAACCAAGGTATACCGATATTTGTTGAAGAAGAAAGATGGGATGCCAACCGGGGCATCCCCAAGCTTAGATGCTTGAGTATCCTTTGAAATATTTACTTGGGGTGCCTTGGGCATCCCCAAGCTTGAACTCTTGTCTCTCTTTATTCTTCTCACATCGGTAACTCCTCGTTCTTCAAACACTTCATTCACAAAAACTTAAACAAAAACTTGTGAGATCCATTAGTGTAATAAAGCAAACTACCACTTTAAGGTACTGTAATTAACTCATTCTTTGTTTATATTGGTGTTAAACCTACTATATTCCAACTTCTCTATGGTTCATACCCTTACATACTAGCCATAGATGCATCAACATGAGCAAACAATACACGGAAAACAGAATCTGTCAAGAACAGAATAGTCTGTAGTAATCTGGAAGTTTAGTAAACTTCTGTAACTCCTAAAATTATTAAATAAATTTGACTTGAAAAATTTGTACAGAAGTAATGTGCAAAAAGTTTCAGACCCATTTGACTTTCCAGTAAAAAAAATGTAAATTCATGCACTACAACCGAAGTTTCTGTTTTTGTTCTGCACATAGTAAGCAAGCAATCTTATCATACTAGAACCAAAGCTTGGCACATTATGTTTATAATACAATGGATATATACAAGGGGATAATTATTTACAGAGAAACTTCCATGAAAAATTCTACATTGTTTCCGTGAGCATGAACACAAGTGCTCAAGGTCGACCCTCACTTCTTCAATGCATAACTTTCCAATCACTTCTCTTTTTGAAAAAACTTTTTTAGGCATGAGAGGCAAGTAATTCTGTTTTGGTATTTTCATTATTTTTTTAAAAAAATTGTATGTTTCACCCACAACTAAACAGAAATAAAAATGATAAACAAAATCTACTTAGTGAAGAAAGCAAACAAGCACACACGAGAATATCAACCTCATGCTATTGCTCCCCGGCAACGGCACCAGAAAAAAGCTTGATAATCCCCAAGTGCAGGGAATCATTGTAGCAATTCCCAAAGGTGGAAGTGATAAGTATGGAGTGTCAAACCCACAAGAGCTAAAGGTAAGATCAATATTCTCTCAAGCCCTATCTGCCACGGATACGACTCTACGTGCACCGAACGTTTGCTTTCAACTAGAAACAAGAAATAAAACTGTGTTGTGGGTATAAAGAGGATAACTTTGCATGATATCGGAGAGCTAAAATATGAAAGTAGGTGCTGTTATCATAAAGTTAGAATAAATTACTAAATATTATAAATAGTGAGTGTGGAATAATGGTGGATCGGTGTGCGGAATTGTCCTAGGCAATTGTTAACAAGACCGGTGATCACTATTGCGGTTTCATATGAGGGAGAGGCATAAGCTAACATACTTTCTCTACTTGGATCATATGCATTTATGATTGGAACTCTAGCAAGCATCCGCAACAACTAAAGTTCATTAAGGTAAAACCCAACCATAGCATTAAAGCATCAAGTCCTCTTTATTCCCATACGCAACAATCCCTCTTACTCGGGTTTGTGTTTCAGTCACTCACCAACCCACTATAAGCGAATCATGAATGTATTGCAACACCCTACAGCAGGAATCCCTCACACTTGCGCGACACGGAGGGTACCATAGGACAGCATCAAAGTAAAACATACAACGCATACCAATCTAGATCATCAATCAACCCAAAGACAAGAGATATCTACTCAAAACAGCATAGGATGGCAACACATCATTGAATCATAATATGTGGCATAAAGCACCATGTTCAAGTAGGGATTACAGCGGGGTGTGGGAGAGTGGACCGCGTAAAAGAGATGAGGATGGTGATGATGATGGTGATGTTGATGAAGACGATCACCGAGGCGATGGTTCCCCTCCTGATGGCACTCCGGTGCCACCAAGAGAGAGGAGGAGAGGTTCTCCCCCTTGTGCTTCCTCCTCCATGGCTTTCCCCCTCTGGTCCTTGGCCTTCATGGCGATGATGGCCCCTCCGAGATCCTCCTCCATGGCCTCCGGTGATGACGGCCCCCTCCGGCAGGGTGCCAGAGAGGGCCTAGATTGATTTCTCGTGGCTACAGAGGCTTGCAGCGGCGAAACTTCCGATCTAGGGTATTTCCCAAAGGTTTCTGTATTTATAGGAATTTTTGGCGTCGGTTTCACGTCAGGGGGGTCTCCGGGCTGTCCACGAGATAGGGGGGCGCGCCCCCCACTCTCGTGGGCAGCCCGGGACTCTTCTGGTCCAACTCCGATGCTCCTTGGTCTTCTTTTGGTCCATAAAAAATCGTCAAAAATTGGCATGTCAATTGGACTCTGTTTGGTATTCCTTTTCTGTAAAACTCAAAAACAAGGAGAAAACAGAAACTGGCAATGGGCTCTAGGTTAATAGGTTAGTCCCAAAATCATATAAAATGGCATATAAATGCATATAAAACATCATAGATGGATAATATAATAGCATGAATACTTCATAAATTATAGATACGTTGGAGACGTATCAGCATCCCCAAGCTTAATTCTTGCTCGTCCTCGAGTAGGTAAATGATAAAAGAAATAATTTATGAAGTGTGAATGCTAGCAGGTGCACAAGTTTGATCAATGATAATTGCAATCACCTTTTCTAGCATCAATATGTGTCATAATAGTAGCTTATCTCATAAAACTTTTCATGATCAAGTAACAATCTATTCACAATGTCAAGTATGGTTCAGAAACTTCATTGAGAACTAAAAAACTATAATCTCAGTCATTGAAGCAATTGCAATTTATCATAACATCAGAAAGAGTCAAGAATAGAGCTTTTCAGCAAGTCCACATACTCAACTATCATATAGTCTTCTACAGTTGCTAACACTCACGCAATACTTGTGGTTATGGAGTTTCAGCCGGACACTGAGAAAGATAGGGGCTTATTGTGTTTCCTCCCAACGTATTCATCTTTAGGTGATGTCAACAATAATAGCCCATTATAACTTACATCCAATTGGAAATATATATCATGATCTTTCAAACACGAGGAGCTTGCCAAAGGATAAAATGAAAAAGGGAAAGGTGAGGATCACCTTGACTCAAGCATAAAGTAAAAACATAAAGTAAAAGATAGGCCCTTCGCAGAGGGAAGCAGAGGTTATCATGTGCGTTTAGGGTTGGATGCATAAAATATTAATGCAAAAGAACGTCACTTTATATTGCCCCTTGTATGTGGACCTTTATTATGTAGTTAGTCGCTTTTATTGCTTCCATAACAAGATCGTACAAAGCTTATTTTCTCTGCACTAATAAGTCATACATATTTAGATAGCAATTTTTATTGCCTGCAACATGACAACTTACTTGAAGGATCTTACTCAATCCATAGGTAGGTATGGTGGACTCTCATGGCAAAACTGGGTTTAAGGATATTTGGAAGCACAAGTAGTATCTCTACTTGGTGCAAGGAATTTGGCTAGCATGAGGGGGAAAGGCAAGCTTAACATGTTTGGAAGGTCAATGACAATATACTTTAACTGAGATGTGAGAAAACACAAACCATTACATTGTCTTCCTTGTCCAACATCAACTCTTTTAGCATGTCATACTTAATGAGTGCTTCACAATCATAAAAGATGTCCAAGATAATATATTTGTATGTGAACCTCTCTTTCCTTATTACTTCCTATTAATTGCGACGATGACCAAAACTAAGTTTGTCAACTCTCAACAACTTTTATGCCTCATATTCTTTATATGTGAAGTCATTAATATCCATGTTATAAGCATATGAAACATATATAAACTCAGATTTATGACATTCAATTCATTCCCCCATTTACTCATAGGATATACATTAAGCACATGAGTAAATGACAAACTACTCTAAAAGATATGAGTGAAGGACACTGAGTAGTCAAATAATTAACTAGCCATGGGAGGGTTCCTTTTTTATTCAATATTTCAGATCCAATGATTTTATTCAAACAGCAAGTAAAATTGAAAATACGCTTCAAGCAAAACACATATCATGTGATGAATAAAAATATAGCTCCGAATAAGGTATACCGATAGTTTAGAAGACGAAAGAGGGGATGCCTTCCGGGGCATCCCCAAGCTTAGGCGCTTGAGTCTTCCTTGAATATTACCTTGGGGTGCCTTGGGCATCCCCAAGCTAGGGTCTTTCCACTCCTTATTCTCCTCATATTGATATCTCACCCAAAACTTGAAAACTTCAATCACACAAAACTTAATGGAACTTCGTGAGATAGGTTAGTATGATAAAGAGTAAACCATGCACTTTGGTACTGTAAAAGACAAGGTTCATAATTGTTTTCACATAATTCCTACTGTACCATATCATTTCTACAATTTATATTGAGAAATATAAGCCATAGAAACTAGAAAACAAGCAAACTATGCAATGAAAATAGAATCTGTCAGAAACAGAACAGTCTGTAATGATCTGAACAATAACCATACTTCTGCTACTCCAAAAATTATGAAATAAATTTGTTGACGTGAGGTATTTGTCTATTAATCTTCTTCAAAAAGAATCAACTCAAAATCACTCTTCTGTAAAAAATGACAGCTAATTTCGTGAGTGCAAAGTTTCTGTTTTCTACAGCAAGATCACATTAACTTTCACCCAAGTCTTCCCAAAGGTCATACTTGGCACTTTATTGAAACAAAAGCTATAAAACATGATTACTACAGTAGCTTAATCATGTAGACACACAAAAACAGTAAGGGCAAATATTGGGTTGTCTCCCAACAAGCGCTTTTCTTTAATGCCTTTTAGCTAGGCATGATGATTTCGATGATGCCCGCATAAAAGAAAAGAGTTGAGACACAAAGAGAGCATCATGAAGAATATGACTAGCACATTTAAATCTAACCACTTCCTATGCCTAGGGATTTTGTGAGCACACAATTTATAAGAACAAAAGTCAACTAGCATAGGAAGGCAAAACAAGTATAACTTCAAAACTTTAAGCACATAGAGAGGAAACTTGATATTACTGCAACTCCTACAAGCACATATTCCTCCCACATAATAATTTCCAGTAGAATCATGGGTAGCAACTTTGTTCTCATACTCAATTGGAACCTCTTCTGAAATAGTGGAATACTAACTAAAGTTGACACTCTTCCAAATCCACTTTTATAAATACCGTACGAAGATTCAACACCCTCCAAGATAGTGGGATCCCTAATTCCTAAAGTTGACACTCTTCCAAACCCACTTTAAATTAATATTCATACTCCAAAAGATATAAGTGAAGGTCCTAGAGCATTCTACAATTAATATAGACTAACCAATATCCAAGCTCAAATTATATAAGTGAAGCGCATGAAGCATTCTATAAAACCATACTCAAACGATTTAAGTGAAGCACAAAGAGCAATTCTATAAGATCATACTTAAAAGATATAAGTGAAGCACATGAAGTATTCTATAAACAATGAAGAGCTATCTCATACTAGCATGATTCTTAAAGAAAAATAAAAACACAAAGGACACAAATCATGTGAACAAAACAAAAACCGAGGTATACCGATATTTGTTGAAGAAGAAAGATGGGATGCCAACCGGGACATCCCCCAGCTTAGATGCTTGAGTATCCTTTGAAATATTTACTTGGGGTGCCTTGGGCATCCCCAAGCTTGAACTTTTGTCTCTCTTTATTCTTCTCACATCGGTAACTCCTCGTTCTTCAAACACTTCATTCACAAAAACCTAAATAAAAACTTGTGAGATCCGTTGGTGTAATAAAGCAAACTACCACTTTAAGGTACTGTAATTAACTCATTATTTGTTTATATTGGTGTTAAACCTACTGTATTCCAACTTCTCTATGGTTCATACACTTACATACTAGCCATAGATGCATCAAAATAAGCAAACAACACACGAAAAATAGAATCTGTCAAGAATGGAACAGTCTATAGTAATCTGGAAGTTTAGTAAACTTCTGTAACTCCTAAAATTATTAACTAAATTTGACAATTTGAACAATTTGTACAGAAGTAATGTGCAAAAAGTTTCAGACCCATTTGACTTTCCAGTAAAAAAATGTAAATTCATGCACTACAGCCAAAGTTTCTGTTTTTGTTCTGCACATAGTAAGCAAGCAATCTTATCATACTAGAACCAAAGCTTGGCACATTATTTTTATAATACAATGGATATATACAAGGGGATAGTTATTTACAGAGAAACTTCCATGAAAAATTCTACATTGTTTCCATGAGCATGAACACAAGTGCTCAAGGTCAACCCTCACTTCTTCAATGCATAACTTTCCAATCACTTCTCTTTTTGAAAAAACTTTTTTAGGCATGAGAGGCAAGTATTTTTTTTGGTATTTTCATTATTTTTTAAAAAAAAATTGTATGTTTCACCCACAACTAAACAGAAATAAAAAGGAAAAACAAATCTACTTAGTGAAGAAAGCAAACAAGCACACACGAGAATATCAACCCCACGCTATTGCTCCCCGGCAACGGCGTCAGAAAAAAGCTTGATAATCCCCAAGTGCAGGGAATCATCGTAGCAATTCCCAAAGGTGGAAGTGATAAGTATGGAGTGTCGAACCCACAAGGAGCTAAAGGAAAGATCAATATTCTCTCAAGCCCTATCTGCCACTGATACGACTCTACGTGCACCGAATGTTTGCTTCCAACTAGAAACAAGGAATAAAACTGTGTTGTGGGTATAAAGAGGATAACTTTGCATGATATCGGAGAGCTAAAATATGAAAGTAGGTGCTGTTATCATAAAGTTAGAATAAATTACTAAATATTATAAATAGCAAGTGTGGAATAATGGTGGATCGGTGTGCGGAATTGTCCTAGGCAATTGTTAACTAGACCGGTGATCACTATTGCGGTTTCATATGAGGGAGAGGCATAAGCTAACATACTTTCTCTACTTGGATCATATGCACTTATGATTGGAACTCTAGCAAGCATCCGCAACTACTAAAGATCATTAAGGTAAAACCCAACCATAGCATTAAAGCATCAAGTCCTCTTTATTCCCATCCGCAACAATCCCTCTTACTCGGGTTTGTGTTTCAGTCACTCACCAACCCACTATATGCGAATCATGAATGTATTGCAACACCCTACAGCGGGAATCCCTCATGCTTGCGCGACACGGAGGGCACCATAGGAAAGCATCAAAGTAAAACATACAACTCATACCAATCTAGATCATCAATCAACCCAAAGACAAGAGATATCTACTCAAAACATCATAGGATGGCAACACATCATTGAATCTAATATGTGGCATAAAGCACCATGTTCAAGTAGGGATTACAGCAGGGTGCGGGAGAGTGGACCGCGTAGAAGAGATGAGGATGGTGATGATGATTGTGATGTTGATGAAGATGATCACCGCGGCGATGGTTCCCCTCCCGATGGCACTCCGGTGCCACCAAGAGAGAGGAGGAGAGGTTCTCCCCCTTGTGCTTCCTCCTCCATGGCTTTCCCCCTCTGGTCCTTGGCCTTCATGGCGATGATGGCCCCTCCAAGATCCTCCTCCATGGCCTCCGGTGATGATGGCCCCCTCTAACAGGGTGCCAGAGAGGGCCTAGATTGATTTCTCGTGGCTACAGAGGCTTGCGGCAGTGGAACTTCCGATCTAGGGTATTTCCCGAAGGTTTCTGTATTTATAGGAATTTTTGGCGTAGGTTTTACGTCAGGGGGGTCTCCGGGCTGTCCACGAGATAGGGGGCACGCCCTAGGGGGTGGGCGCGTCCCCCACTCTCGTGGGCAGCCCGGGACTCTTCTGGCCCAACTCCGATGCTCCGTGGTCTTCTTTTGGTCCATAAAAAATCGCCAAAAATTGGCACGTCAATTGGACTCCATTTGGTATTCCTTTTTTGTAGAACTCAAAAACAAGGAGAAAAAAGAAACTGGCATTGGGCTCTAGGTTAATAGGTTAGTCCCAAAAATCATATAAAATGACATATAAATGCATATAAAACATCATACATGGATAATATAATAGCATGAATACTTCATAAATTATAGATACGTTGGAGACGTATCAGGTGATTCTTCTTATGATCTTGAAAATTTATTTAAGCCCCATGATGAATATGAGATTGATAATAGTGTTTGCAATAATATTGAAAGTGGGTTTGAAAGAGTGTCAACTTTAGATCCCACATATTTGGAGAATGTTCAATATTATGAAATTTTTGATAAAAGTGGATTTGGAGAGGTCAAGACTTTAGTTAATGTTAATCCCACTATTTTGGAAGAGTGTCAACTTCGCATGCATGTGGATCATGTTGAGAATATGATTTGTGATAGCTTTATTGTTAAATTTTCTTATGATCCTACATGTAATTATTATGAGAAAGGAAAATATGGTTGTAGAAATTTTCATGTTACTAAATTACCTATCTTCATGTTGAGATTGCTAGGTTTCTTTCTTCTTCCTTGCATATGCTAGTTTTTGCTTGTCTTGATAATTTGTTTGCCTATAAGATACCTATGCATCGGAAGTATGTTAGACTTAGATGTGTTTTTCACATGCTACATGATGCTCTCTTCGTGTTTCAATTACTATCTTTCATGTGAGCATCATTAAAATTATCAATGCCTAGCTAGGGGCGTTAAACGATAGCGCTTGTTGGGAGGCAACCCAATTTTATTTTTGTTCTTTACTTTTTGTTCCTGTTTAGTATTAAATAATTCATCTAGCCTCTGGTTACATGTGTTTTGTGTATTAATTAGTGTTTGTGCCAAGTAAAACATTTAGGATAACCTACGACGATAGTTAATTTGATCTTGCTGAAAAACAGAAACTTTTGCACGCACGAGATTAGTTTTCATAAATCACACAAACGTGCTTTTCAGTTGATTATTTTTTCAGAATATTAATAAACATATTACCTAGGACTTCCTAATTTGGTAGAAGTTCTGGGGTTCCAGAAGTATTCGAGAGTTACAGATTGCTACAGACTATTCTGTTTTTGACAGATTATGTTTTTCGTGTGTTGTTTGCTTATTTTGATGAATCTCTGGCTAGTATCGGGGGTATGAACCATAGAGAAGTTGGAATACAGTCAGTTTAACACCAATATAAATAAAGAATGAGTTCATTACATTACCTTAAAGTGGAGGTTTGTTTTCTTGCAATAACGGAGCTCATGAGATTTTCTGTTGAGTTTTGTGTTGTGAAGTTTTCAAGTTTTGGGTAAAGATTTGATGGATTTTGGAATAAGGAGTGGCAAGAGCCTAAGCTTGGGGATGCCCAAGGCACCCAAGGTAAAATTCAAGGACAACTAAAAGCCTAAGCTTGGTGATTCCCCGGAAGGCATCTCCTCTTTCGTCTTCGTCTATCAGTAACTTTACTTGAGGCTATATTTTTATTCACCACATGATATGTGTTTTGCTTGGAGCGTCTTGTATGATTTGAGTCTTTGCTATTTAGTTTATCACAATCATCCTTGGTGTACACACCTTTTGGAGAGACACACATGAATCGTAATTTATTAGAATACTCTATGTGCTTCACTTATATCTTTTGAGCTAGCTAATTTTGCTCTAGTGCTTCGCTTATACCTTTTTAGAGCACGGTGGTGGTTTTATTTTGTAGAAATTATTGATCTCTCATGCTTCACTTATATTATTTTGAGAGTCTTTTAGAACAGCATGGTAATTTGATTTGGTTATAAATTAGTCCTAATATGATGGGCATCCAAGTTGGGTAAAATAAAAACTTTCATGTGGAGTGCATTGAACACTATGATAAATTTGATACTTGATAATTGTTTTGAGATATAAAGGTGGTAATGTTAGAGTCATGCTAGTTGGGTAATTATGAAATTGAGAAATACTTGTGTTAAAGTTGGCAAGTCCCGTAGCATGCACGCATGGTGAACGTTGTGTGACAAATTTGAAGCATGGGTGTTCTTTGATTGCCTTCCTTATGAGTGGAGGTCGGGAGCACGCGATGGTTAACTCCTACCAACCCTTCCCCTAGGAGCATGCGTAGTAGTACTTTGCTTCGAGGGCTAATAAAATTCTGCAATAAGTATATGAGTTCCTTATGACTAATGTGAGACCTTGGATTATACGCACTCTTACCCTTCCGCAATTTGCTAGCCTCTACGGTACCGTGCATTGCCGTTTCTCACCTAGAGAGTTGGGGCAAACTTCGCCGGTGCATCCAAACCCCGTGGTACGATATGCTCTATCACACACAAACCTCCTTATATCTTCCTCAAAAAAGCCACCACACCTATCCATTATGGCATTTCCATAGCCATTCCGAGATATATTGCCATGCAACTTTCCACCGTTCTGTATTATGACACGCTCCATCATTTCTTTACATGATCATGTAGCTGACATCGTATTTGTGGAAAAGCCACCTTTATATTTCTTTCATACATGTCGCTCTTGATTCATTGCATATCCCGGTACACCGCCGGAGGCATTCACATAGAGTCATATTTTGTCCGAAGTATTGAGTTGTAATTCTTGAGTTGTAAATAAATAGAAGTGTGATGATTTCCATTATTAGAGCATTATCCCACGTGAGGAAAGGATGATGGAGACTATGATTCCCCCACAAGTCGGGATGAGACTCCGGACGAAATAAAAAAAAAAAAAGAGGCCAAAGAAGCCTAAATAAAAAATGGAGAGAAAAAGAGAGAAGGGACAATGTTACTATCATTTTTCCACACTTGTGCTTTAAAATAGCACCATGATCTTCATGATAGAGAGTTTCTATTTTGTCACTTTCATATACTAGTGGGAATTTTTCATTATAGAACTTGGCTTGTATATTTCAATGATGGGTTTCCTCAAAATGCCCTAGGTCTTCGTGAGCAGGCAACTTGGATGCACATCCACTTAGTTTATTTTTGATGAGCTTTCATACATTTATAGCTCTAGTGCATCCGTTGCATGGCAATCCCTACTCCCCGTATTGACATTAATTGATGGGCATCTCCATAGCCCGTTGATTAGCCGCGTCAATGTGAGACTTTCTCCTTTTTTTTGTTTTCTCCCATAATCCCTATAATCATACTCTACTCCACCCATAGTGCTATGTCCATGGCTTACGCTCATGTACTGCGTGAGGGTTGAAAAGGCTGAAGCGCCTTAAAAAGTATGAACCAATTGCTTGGCTGAAACCGGGGTCGTACATGATGGGAGAATTTTGTGTGACAAAAATGAAGCATGGCCAAACTATATGATTTGGTAGGGATAAGCTTTCTTTGGCTATGTTATTTTGATAAGACATAAACTGTTTGGTTAGCATGCTTGAATTATTACTATTTTTATGTCAATATTAAACGTTTATCTTGAATCTTTTGGATCTGAACATTAATGCCACAATAAATAGAATTACATTGAAAATTATGTTAGGTAGCATTCCACATCAAAAATTCTGTTTTTAGCATTTACCTACTCGAGGAAGAGCAAAAATTAAGCTTGGGGGTGCTTGATACGTCTCCAACGTATCTATAATTTTTGATTGTTCCATGCTATTATAGTATCTGTTTTGGATATTTAATGAGCTTTATTATGCACTTTTATATTATTTTTGGGACTAACCTATTAACCGGAGGCCCAGTGCAAATTGCTATTTTTTGCCTATTTCGGTGTTTCGCAAAAAAGGAATATCAAACGGAGTCCAAAGGGAATGAAACCTTCAGGAGAATCATTTTTTGAACAAACGCAATCCAGGAGACTTGGAGTGGAAGTCAAGGAAGCAATGAGGCGGCCACGAGGTGGGAGGATGCGCCCAGGGGGGTAGGCGCGCCCCCACCCTCGTGGGCCCCTCGTGGCTCCACCGACCTACTTCTTTCGCCTATATATACTCATATACCCCAAAAACATCCAAGAGCATCACGAAACCCTATTTCCACCGCCGCAACCTTCTGTACCCGTGAGATCCCATCTTGGGGCGTTTTCCGGCGCTCCGCCGGAGGGGAAATCGATCATGGAGGGCTTATACATCAACACCATAGCCTCTCTGATGATGTGTGAGTAGCTTACCACAGACCTTTGGGTCCATAGTTATTAGCTAGATGACTTCTTCTCTCTCTTTGATTCTCAATACAAAGTTCTCCTCGATCTTCTTGGAGATCTATTCGATGTAATACTTTTTGCGGTGTGTTTGTCGAGATCTGATGAATTGTGGGTTTATGATCAAGATTATCTATGGACAATAGTTGATTCTTCTCTGAATTCTTATATGTATGATTTGATATCTTTGCAAGTCTCTTCGAATTATCAATTTGGTTTGGCCTACTAGATTGATCTTTCTTGCAATAGGAGAAGTGCTTAGCTTTGGGTTCAATCTTGCGGTGTCCTTTCCCAGTGACAGCAGGGGTAGAAAGGCACATATTGTATTGTTTCCATCGAGGATAAAAAGATGGGGTCTATATCATATTGCTTGAGTTTATCCCTCTACACCATATCATCTTGCTTAATGCGTTACTCTGTTCTTATGAACTTAATACTCTAGATGCATGCTGGATAGCGGTCGATGTGTGGATTAATAGTAGTAGATGCAGAATCATTTCGATCTACTTGTCACGGATGTGATGCCTATATACATGATCATGCCTAGATATTCTCATAACTATGCGCTTTTCTATCAATTGCTCGACAATGATTTGTTCACCCGCCGTAAGAGCATCTCCAGCCATTGAGCCCCCAAGGAGGCATTTTTTTCGCCGCTTGGGGGGCTGCCGACGAAAATTTTGTCCTGCGAACGAGAAAATCTCCAGTCGTTTCCTCCCCAAGCGAGGCTATTGTTCTCGCCACCGTCCCGTCCGAGGCCACGGGGCCGTCGAAGGCCGCTTCGCCTTCCAACAGCGCGTCCATGCCGCCCGTAGTCCCGCTCCTTGCCTCCGCTGGCCCCGCCCGCGCCTGGCCATTGGCATGTAGGAAGGCCGTCGTCGCAGCCTGGCCACCGCACCGCCGAGGACAACCACCTGAGCATGAGCGGCAACAGCCTCCCCTGCGCTGCCAGGACCGGCACGGCAGCCTAACCACCTCCTCGTGCCCTGCACCAGCCACCCGGTGCTGGCCATGTCCCCGTCCCCGTCGCCATGTACCCGTCCTCATCGCCCAAGGCTGGTGCTCCCCAACTCCGCGCGGGAGCCGGCTAGGGAGGGAAAGCGAGGCGAGGGAGGCGGCGAGGCAAGGGCGGCGGCGTGCCGGGCCCGGCGAGGCGAGGGCGGCGGCGTGCCGGGCGCGGCGAGGCAAGGGCGGCGGCGTGCCGGGCGCGGCGAGGCGAGGGCATGGCGTTGGAGAAGCACGCGTGGTGGAGGAGGAGGAGGAGCTCGGGCGGAGGAGGAGGAGCTCAGGCAGAGGAGGAGCTCGTCCACACCCGCGAGCAAGCCTCTCCTCGCCCCGCTGGGGACGAAGATGATTAGGTGGTCGCCGCCGCTGCCGCGGGACGTCGAGCTTTTCCCCTCCCTGGGCGCCCACGACGCCGTCTCGCCACAAGCCCAAGGCGGTCAGCCAGGAGCCAGCCGCGGACGCCCAGGCCTCCGACGCATCCGAGAGCCAGGGCGGCGAGGAAGGGGAGGAGGAAGGGGCGGCTCGCCAGAGCGAGGAGCAGGGGAGAGAGGAGAGAGAGTAGAGGAGCGAGGAGAAGGGGGCAGCAGGGCATGCGGGAGAGAGAGGAGAGAGCTTTGTCTTCTTTTGCATGCACAATGTGGTGGGCCTAGCAAGGAAAAAGGAGGAGAGGGAGACTAGAGAGGCTGACTGTGGGCCTTTTGTAGTTAAATTATAGCGCCGGCGCTCCCAGCTGCTCCCCGGCGTGCTGGGTTCGCCTTGCGTGCGCCGGCCGTAAGTTTCCTCAAAACCGGCACAAAACTAGTTCCTGAGACCCCGAGTGGGTTGTTTTTTTCCCGCCGACGTTTAAAAATGCGCCTGGGTAGGCTTCTTGAGGGCCTGGCTGGAGATGCTCTAAGATATGCTATCTTGAGAGAAGCCACTAGTGAAACCTATGGCCCCGGGTCCCTTTTCCATCGTATTATATCTCTTTTACTTACATTGCATCTCGTTTAGTATTTTGCAATCTTTACTTTTCAATCTATACAACAAAAATACCAAAAATATTTATCTTATTATCTCTATCAGATCTCACTTTTGCAAGTGGCCATGAAGGGATTGACAACCCCTTTATCGCATTGGTTGCAAGGTTCTTATTTGTTTGTGCAGGTACAAGGCGACTTGCGTGTAACCTCCTACTGTATTGATACCTTGGTTCTCAAAAACTGAGGGAAATACTTACGCTACTTTGCTGCATCACCCTTTCCTCTTCAAGGTAAAACCAACGCATGCTCAAGAGGTAGCACGGGGTTACCGAAGTCCTTGTTGGGCCCGGCAGTGAGCGTGCTGAGGAGGAGGTCATCATCAATCCTCGCTCCAATATCGCGGAGCTTGTCAGCGAGAGTATTCAGGCAGTGACAATAGTCATCGACGGAGGTGTTGTCCTAGTGGCACCCAAAAAACTCTTGCTGCAAAAAAAACACGACGCTGGAGCTGGTTGTCGGTGAAGAGCCCGTTCAGCTTGGTCCACATGGCGCAGACATCATCACCGTCCTGCACGACCGTCTGGAAGAGGTCCGGCGAGATGGTGAGGAAGAACCAGCGGATGATCGTGGTGTCGATGGTGGACCAGTCATGGAACTCGGGGACGAGGCTGGAGTCGACGGTGTTGTCCACGTGGTCGATGAGATGATACTCCCGGAACACAAGGGAAAAGTAGGTCTTCCTCATTTAGTAGGAGGAGTCCGCCTGAGAGAGACGAACGGGCACCCGCTCGAAGATGTTGAGGTTGCGGATGTCGTTTATGTTGGGAGGGTTGGCGTCGTCGAACGGATTGGAGTTGGTAGATGCGGAGGAGGTGACGGACGACATGACAAGGTGGCTCGGCGGCTCAGGTGATGCGGGGTGGAAACAACAGCAGTCGAGTGAAGCGAGCGATGCGGCTAGCGAGGCGAGCTGCTGGCGAGCGGCATCGGGCGAGTTGGCAATGCAGTGAGGCAGCAGCCGTCGGGCGAAGTGGCTAGCGAGGGAAGCGATGCAGCGAGGCAATAGCGGATGCAGCGAGGCAACAGTGGGCGGGCGAAGTGGCTAGCGTCGGGTGATGCAGCGAGGCAGCAGCGGGCGGGCGAAGTGGCTAGCGAGGCGAGCGGTTGGCGACGCGAGGCTAGCTGGCGGGGCTGGCGACGGGCGGGGCTAGCGCTCGGGCGGGGCTGGAGATGCAAGGCTAGCGGGCGGATGGGGAAGCGCGCACGCAGGAAGAGGAAGGAGCGGCCGTCGGCGCGTAGATGGCGGTGGCGGCGCGGAGGAGACGCGCGGCGGTGACGGCGGCGGCGGAAGACTAGGGTTAGAACCCAGAAACTGATACCATGTATGATGTGAGAATTACACGTTGTATTCCTCAGGTGCAAATGCACGTATATATGATGTACAAAAGATGGACCACGATCTCAACTATTCAAGGAATTAGAAGGTGGACCCAATACACAGATGTGCACAACACATATACTCAACATCCGCTACTCAACTATACCTAGCTAAAGCAATGCAGCCATGCAACGTGAGACTAGGGCCAGTTATTAAATAGAAATAGCGACGTGTGAGATAATGAGCTGCCGGCTTTCTAGGTGTATTCCAACAAAACCCATGTCTCACCGCTGTTGCCGTCGTCATTGCTGCCGCCACCGCCGGGCTCGCCTGCAACTCTGGGTGCTGGTACGCCGCTAGGCCAACCTCCGATACAGCAGGCGATGCCCGTACTCAAGACGGCATGCGAGCCAGGCGTGGCTTCTCCTGCCACCGACATGTATGCATATTCGGTGAAGCAGCAAGCATCTGTGCACCGGCCGCAGCTGCTATTGTTCCTACGTCGCCAAGGTCTGTGTTTCTATGTTGGCCAGTAACACCATGAGCCATGGCATTTGCAGAAACGCGGCAGAGCTTAGCGTTTAGGATTGCCACGCCGGCAGGCCAACAACGTGCGATGATTTGACGTTTCTACGTAGGGCAGGTTCGTGGCGTTTATGGAAAGAGTCAGATTAAAATTCAGAGAAGTTTATTTTATTCTAATTTTTTTTGACAAGGTAAAAAAGAATGAAAACAAAGCAAAGCCCCCCCCTGCATTGGGCGAGTTGGCGATGCAGCGAGGCAGCAGCCGTCGGGCGAAGTGGCTAGCGAGGGGAGCGATGCAGCGAGGCAATAACGGATGCAGCGAGGCAACAGCGGGCGGGCGAAGTGGCTAGCGTCGGGTGATGCAGCGAGGGAGCAGCGGGCGGGCGAAGTGGCTAGCGAGGCGAGCGGCTAGCGACGCGAGGCTAGTTGGCGGGGCTGGCGACAGGCGGGGCTAGCGCTCGGGCGGGGCTAGAGATGCAAGGCTAGCGGGCGGATGGGGAAGCGCGCACGCAGGGAGAGGAAGGAGCGGCGGTCGGCGCGTAGACGACGGCGGCGGCGCAGAGGAGACACGCGGCGGCGGCGGCGGTGGCGGCGGAAGACTAGGGTTAGAACCCGGAAACTGATACCATGTATGATGTGAGAATTACACGTTGTATTCCTCAGGTGCAAATGCACGTATATATGATGTACAAAAGATGAACCACGATCTCAACTATACAAGGAATTAGAAGGTGGACCCAATACACAGATATGCACAACACATATACTCAACATCCGCTACTCAACTATACCTAGCTAAAGCACATGCAGCCATGCAACGTGAGACTAGGGCCAGTTGTTAAATAGAAATAGCGACGTGTGAGATAATGAGCTGCCGGCCTTCTAGGTGTATTCCAACAAAACCCATGTCTCACCGCCATTGCCGTCGTCATTGCCGCCGCCACCGCCGGGCTCGCCTGCAACTCTGGGTGCTGGTACGCCGCTAGGCCAAACTCCGATACAGCAGGCGATGCCCGTACTCAAGACAGCGCGCGAGCTAGCCGTGACTTCTCCTGCCACCGACTTGTATGCATATTCGGTGAAGCAACAAGCATCTGTGCACCGGCCGCAGCTGCTACTGTTCCTACGTCGCCAAGGTCTGTGTTTCTAAGTTGGCCATTAACGCCATGACCAATGGCGTTTGCAGAAACGCGGCAGAGCTTATCGTTTAGGACTGCCACGCCGGCAGGCCAGCAACGCGCGATGATTTGACGTTTCTACGTAGGGCAGGTTCGTGGCGTTTCTGGAAAGAGTCAGATTAAAATTCAGAGAAGTTTATTTTATTCTAATTTTTTTGACAAGGTAAAAAAGAACGAAAATAGAGGGAAGGACCCCCCCCCCCGTCTTATTTTTATAGGAGACGAGGGACTCGAACCTGGGCTGACGACATCAACCTTTGTGCTGTCCACCACTCCATCTGGAAGAGCCCCTCAATTTTTTGACAAGGTCAAAATATTGATTTTGGCCTTTTATCTGGCCTCTGGTTTTAACAAACCTTCTACTCGGTTTTTAGCAGTTGAGGAAGCTCCTTGTCAATTTTATTTGGGCGCTGCTATGCGTTGGCCGACGGATCTTTTTGAAACATCTGCCCCCTCACGCGATATCGGATCTGGCGAATTGAGTGGCCGAGCGTAACCCTCTTCCATTGCAGCAAAGCTCGTGTTGCGGTAATTTTCTGCAACTCGGATCATGATGCAATTTTTTTTGGAAAATATAGGTCAAGTTGCAGATTTGTTTTTGCTATAGAGGTCTTGTTACAGTTTTATTTCTTGCAACGGAGGTCTCATTGCATTTTTTTACAATGAAGGTCTTGTTACAATTTTCTTTCCAACAGAGACCTTGTTGCAATTTAATTATTTTTTGTAACAGAGGTGTTGTTATAGTTTTTCTGCAACAAAAGCCTTGTTGCAGAAAGTAGAAATCATGGGGAGCCAGGTCCACCATCACACGTGGGAGTGCAATCAATGCGGAAGATATTAGTGTGATAATCCGCCGGCTGAACCGTATCATTTCCCATTTTATTTCTTTTCTTTTTGGAAAAAACATTGCTCTGCTGGCTGATCGCACAGGGAGTTGTGCCACTTGTGCAGCCATTGGATCGTCCTTGATTCATGCGTCCCCACGCATGCTCACACACATTCATTATTTCTCTTGCCTACCACATGCCCCTTTACCTTATCTTGCAACAACAGCGGTGTTGCAAACCATAGCAGCGAACAACGACTACAACTTAGACACGCTTTGCCAACATCAGCTCAGTTGCAGAAAACTCTACAACAAAAGCTCTGTTGAAAACAATATCTGCGATAAGAACTCGGTTGCAAAAAAAAAATCCTACAACACAACCTATGTTGCAAAAATATATTCTGTAATATGACCTTTGTTGCAAGTGTTTCTGCAACAAGATATGTGTTGTGAAGTAGAGGAGGACGTTGAGCCGCTGGAGCATCCAACGACTCGCGAGGCGGCAGATCTTTCAAAAGATCCCCGCTGACGCATAGCAGTCCCTTTTCTTTACTTGTTTCTCTGCCAGTTTTTCCGTATTTCTTTTCATATTTTTCATTTTCTCTTCATTTTTTTCATTTCCAGTCTTCCATTTCATTTTTTTAATATCTTTTTTTCCCAAATTGATGAATTATTTTAATCCATCGATTTAGTGTATGCACATCTTTTTACATGCCATGAACATCTTTTTAAATATTGCACGGAAATTTTTATATATTTTCATGAACATTTTTTAGTGTTTTTTAGATGGTGCAAATATTTTTAAAAGTTGCGCAAATTATTGTTTTTACCATGAACATTTTTTTCATTTATAAACTTATTTTGAGTGTTGTGAAAAAAAATGGCACCAATACTTTCATATATGTTATGAACATTTACTTTGAACTGCGCAAACAAAATTTTCACTTTCATGAACATTAAAAAAATCATGAAATAAATGTTTGATTTTTCTTTTGAAATGGGATGAACATTTTTGTTAGATGTTAACGACATTTTGTAAATGTACGAACACTATATTAAAACTTCATGAGCATTTTTTCTCGGATGCATGAACATTGTGAAAAAATTCAAGAACAAACTTTTTTCTGAACTACATGAACACTTGTGTAAGCTACACGATTTTTAAAAAAAAAATACGTAAAAATAGCCTATTTTCCAAAAATATATTTTTAATAGCGAAAAAATAAACAAAACTAAAGGTGGGAAAAGGGAAGAAAAAATGTACTTATGTTGTGCTATATTGTGGGTTCGGCAAGAGCTAGGGGAGTAGAAACTTGGGCCCAACCCATTTAATTGTGTTGTAAGCGAGCGTCCCATACACCTCCCTACAAGCGAGATGTAGACAACCTCGAACCTGAGCAGGGTTGTTGGTTACACTATTACTAGTCAGTTAAGAGCATAGTTACTAGGAAGTGAAAAAGCAGTCGAGTTGAAAAGATGTTACAAGCAAACAACACATGATTTCCTACAAGCACAATTAGGGAATTCTCCAACACAAATATGTCGATCGATTCCAGAGAAGGAGAAATTCTCACTCAAGGTCTCATTTGAAGGATCGGGGATGGGAAAACTACTGACAAGTGGCAACACAACTGGTTACCCCGAGACTATAACATGTGCCATCTCTGAGAAACCTCCACGGCTGGTTAGTGAGCTCATCTTACAAAACTCTGCAGCCTGGAACCTGGAAAAGATCCAAGTGACCTTCATTGTAGCATATGTCGAGGTGATCCTCTCAATTCCCTTGCGCACTAACCAGGTGGTTCATTTTGGTCTTTGAATTTTGAAAGGAAGGGTGTGCTCTCCGTTTGGTAAGCCTATTGAATGCTCATGGCCACAAAGCTTCGACGGGAGGCGTGGCTAGAGGAATCTGGAGACACATTGAACTTGGAGGCAGAGCAGCGAACGTGGACCAAGATGTGGAAAGTACAAGTACCATCGACGCTAGAAATGTTCTTGCAGCAACTTGCCCAATACTCCATGCCTGTGACCAATCTCCTTCATCATAGGCACATGTTGCCGGACAGTAATTGTAGCCTTAGCGGTTCGAAGGATTCGTGGAGATATTCTTTACTTGAGTGTAACATGTCATGTTGTGTTTGAGCACTTGATGATTCAGATTTGGTTGAATCGATGCACCAAACCAATGAGCCAGATGCCAAAAGGTGGATGTTGTCTTTGAATGATTCTATATCGCATATAGATTTGGTAACTATCTTAGTTACTCTATGGGCCATCTAGCACGCGAGAAGGAAGCCACTCCATGATGTTTTTTTCTAAAGTCCCACGCATCATTTAATTGAAGGCTACATGGCCAACCTTGTTGCTTCCAAGCACCATCCAGCAGTGGCGGAGCTAGCTAATCTATGGAGCCGGGGCAAAATACAAAGGGATGTGGTTCATGGGCTTTTGCCCACTAAAACTGATGATTAGTTCTTCATCTTCTTCTATAATCAAATGGGAGTTCCTAGGCAGAGCCCGAGCAGCTGCCCAGGGTCGCCGGGAGGTGGCTCCGCCACTGCCATCCAGCAACTTGACTGCAAGTCTACCGAAACACTATTGGCTCAACACATTGGATCCCCTCCCTCCCGGTGTTGCAAATATCATACTTGATGGGATTGTTTCATGAGCATCTAGTGCATGATCTTTCAGTGATCCATGAGTGGGGTCCACGAACCTTCGCTCACGACGCTTTGACTAACAGTACGCACGACTAAGGTGGTCTGATTCGATTAGTTGTGTTAGAGCCTGGTCCTGTCCCCTCATGACCAAAGCTCTGTATTTTGGGAATTTTCACAAGTGTTGTGTAGGAATCAACCTGCAATAGCAGGCTTCATGGGATGACTTGCCGTGAAGATTGGCTATCTACATCAACAATTCAAGAACATGGAAGCTTCATGAACCGGCTTCGGCTTCGATAAGCCTGCACATGCCGGCGCCAGCAGATCAACACTGACCAGGAAGCAGCCGGATCCAAAGACCAGTTCAGGGGCTATTGAAGGTGTTACGCCCCATGGGTGCTTCACCTTACCAGGAGCTAACCTGGGGCCCCTAGGTCGGTTATGTCATGGGCCAATCAACTCGGGCCATGGCCTCACAACGTGGTGGGCTGGAAGGCTTGGAGTACAAGACACGACAACTTGCGTCCGAAGGATGCTTCCTAACCGAATTAGAACTTGTAACCCTAGACTCTGATTCCCATATAAGCCTTCCGGCCCACAAACGTTCGTCGGTGACAAGACTAGTAAAAAAAGAATAACAAGTGACAACCTTTGCGGTGGAAAAATCAAACCAGCCTGGTTCAATAGTGTTGATGGACTGAAATTTTTGTTAAATATGAGTCGACTGAGCGAGTGAGCGCTAGCCACATCCTAGAAATTTATGTATAATTGATTGCCTTGTTCATGTTGTGGGGACCTATTTTTAGTACTCTTTAAAGTTGTACTAAATCAGCGATAATTAATATAGATAAGAGGGAGTGGTATTCTATACTACCCCAGGGATGAGGACAAGAGCTACCCGGTAAGTTGAACACGGATCAAAATATTATTCTCATTTTTCTACGACATCATATGAGCAATGTCATCAGAGTCATGAACTGATGCAACTAAAACATTATAGATAAAAGCCACACCGTGATCAAACACGCTTCACTCAAATATCAGGAGTAAATCGAACAAGGTAGAAGTGGAACTTATAGCTAGATGCCTAGATATAAGCTAGCTGGTGCTGGCATCCTGGTAGAACTGTAGCACGGTGTAGACTGTCTGCATGATGGTCATGCCGAGGAGGAAGATAGCGGCGGCGAGGGAGAGGAACGACCAGGGGCTCTTGAAGTAGGTGTGCACTAGGTTGGCGCGCCAGCGGTTCCACCTCTTCCGGCAGTAGGCGTTCACCTGCCGGTGCACGTCGTCCAGCGCGCTCTGCGGCTCCAACACCACGTCCCTCGACATCCCGTTGAAGAGCTTCGCCACCGCCTTGTCGCTGCCCACCGTGTTGTGGACGATCCGCCTGCAGGTCAGCAGCGCCACGTCCGCCGCCGTGTCGATCATGTTGTCCATGAAGAAGACGTAGGCGGTCACCTCGTTGCCGGCGCCAGCGTGCAACCGCTCGAACGCCATCAGGTTCAGCAGCATGTACTCCGTGGTGTCGTCAACCACGATGGCCGGCAGGCGGAGCACGCCGCGATGGAAGCTGATGTCCAGGAGGCTGCTCGTCCGGCTCCGCTTGAATCGAACGCCCGCCTCGTAGAGCTCCTCGGCGGACCGGATGATGTCGTCCGGGACCGCGTAATCCGGAGGCGCGGGGGGAGCCGTCTGCGTGGGGCCGTAGAGCAGGCTCCGGCGGAGGATGTCTAGCGGGTGGAGCGCCAGTCCGACGCCGGTCGCCGGAGGCCAAGCAGCCGGGGATAGAAACCGCCACACCATCCGGTTGATCAAGTCCTCGTTCTGCTGCCAATAACGTCCGTCCGTACCATTAGGTACAATCATGGCAAAGGCCGACTTCAGTGTGAGATCTATCAGCACATAGCACTTGCAAAAAGCTAAAGTGGTGCACTTGGATTTTTTACTTTTTTTGTACTACAAGCCAGAAAGTAAAGCATCAACTACATTGCTTGCAATGGAGCAATGGAATAAAGAACCATTTGGCTACACTTTGATGTTTGGATCTTCTGTTCAGCTTTACTCTTTTCTACTGTATAATAATTTTGTTAATTCGCTAGCGAAATATAAGTAAAGTTAAAGAATGCATGCACTGTCTCATGCATGGCTTAATTAGTTACTACCTCATCTCTGCCGGTCTCGACGGCGAGGAGCTTGTGGAGGACGAGGAGCGGCAGCTGGTTCTCGATCATGATCATGTCGCGGCGGATGTAGGGCACGTTGTAGAGCAGGCCGTGGTTGCTGAAGACGGGGTCGTTGGGCGCGTAGTCGTTCACCTCGAAACCGGACGCCATCCTCATCACCTCCAGCAGGAAGCACCCGTCGGTGACCATCATCTCGAGGAACCTCTCCCTCCTCTCTTCCTCGCAGCTGAGGCCGCATCGCCGGTCGTCGGCGAGGCCCTGGTACGCACCCTCCAGCTGCTCCGCCACGCCGGCCACGGCCGCTACGAACTCTGACAGCGGCTTGCGCGCGCGCCGGAGCAAGTGGAGGAGCGAGCGGCGCTTGTGCGCGTCCATGGGCAGCAGGTGCGGCTCGCCGTGGTGGAAAGGGCCCAGGGACACCACCTGCGGCCGGTAGGCCTTGAGATTCAGGTGCTTGATGCACGCTGGCACGCGGTAGATGCAGTGCCACTGCCACTGCGCTGCCTCCGTCGACGGGTCATGGTCGCTCAGCGCCGCATCCACGTCCGCCACCCACACGCTCTCCTCAACCCTCCGGCGAGACGCCATCTGAGTCACTTGCAAACTTAAGCACCTAGTGTCATGAATTGCAGCGCCATGCAACAGGAGCGAGCCTAGTGCTTACCACTGTGTGTCGCACACCTGCACTGCAGGTGTTGGAATGTATAGATCCAGACCGTCGAATCGAAGCGAATAAAGAAGTAGCGTGGTCTCAAGGGGGGTCTTTACAGCACAAACGAACCAGCACTCTGACAGAGACGAGGTGGGATGAGTGATGCTTGCAGATTGTGTAGGCTTTCGGAAAAGAGAGATGATCGTGAGATGGTGAGCAGGCCGGTAAAAGAGACACACGGATCTGAGTAAAAGAAGCAGAATAAACTAAAGACGCGGGAACTGTTTTTTAGGGGTCCATCACCAACGAGTTAGGGCGTCTCTGACCCGCGCACCGCATCCATCCGGGAACACAGATGAGGGAGTCGGTGCTATTTGCATATATTTCAAGGTGAGTTGCTATTTGCATATATTTCAAGGTGAGTTTCAACTAGTCAAACAAATTACATGCAAATCAGATGATTTTCATATATACTGAACGAAATTCATTACATTTCGAACAGTTTTCATTAAATAAAATGAGGGACCGGACCTAAACCTAGCCTATGGCGGTGCCCTCGTCCATGTCATTGTTATTCCCTTCCAGCGCCTACCTCCTTCATTTGCCGTCCTCGTGAGCGGCGGCGATAAAACCCGTGAAGTGAAGGTGCATTCACCGGCGAGGAAGAGTAGAACATGAGAGGCAAACCGATCCATTTGGGACTCGAGCCCCTGCTGTCTTCCATGCCCTACTCATCCTCGTCGGAGTCAGCGACCTGTCTGTTGCTAGTGGGCGTGAGGTTCAGGATGGAGTGAAGGGGCTGGCACGCTCGTCGTCCCTATGACGCGACCAAACAACGTTTGGCGGCGCGTAGGACGGACAACTGACGCCGTTCTCGTCCACAATCACCTGTGCAGCCAGCATAGCCTGCACATTGCGAGCGACGGCTTGAGCACAGGTGGCCGCGTAGAGCGCCTACTGCTCGGGGTTCGACGCGACCATGGCCACCACGGCCTCCACGCTCGCGCGTTTGTCCTAGATCTGGCCCTCCGCAAACGGTGTTGCTTGAGGAGGAATAGGTTGTAGCGTCATTCCTCCTGCGCTTGCCGGAACACCGACATAGGCGCGGGTGCCGGCAACTCCTCAGCCATGGCGACGTTGAAGTGCACATGTACCTACTCCATCGTCAGGCCAGCATGAACCGGGGTGGGATCCAACACAGAGTCGTCGTCTGAGCCAATCTCCATCGTGGGGTCGTCGGAGACCTTCGGAGAGCTGGTCGGCATGCCGGCATCTATCCATCTGGCACGGCGACTCCCCCAGGTGGCCGCAAGGGTGCGGATGCCACCTCGTGCTTCTACTGGGTCGAGAGGCTCTCCCATGGGACCTTCCTGTGCTCGCGGTTATAGCGGACATGGTGCAAGGGAGGAAGATGGAGAGCGGATGGGATTTGGTGCGTTGTGAGCGGGCTTTATCCGACTTCAAATAGTGGATGCCGGCAAGGCCAAGCGTTCGGGTGCATCAATGCGCGGGCGCCAGAGTTGGTTCTTGGACGGCGAGCCTACTTAATGGCGTCAGGCAGAGGGACGAGTATTGAATGAGCGTGGTAGATATCTGTCCCGTCCCGCCGAGTAAACATCTCTACGGCATTGAGCAGGCATGGACACCGAGGACGCGACACGGGTGGCGGCCTCAACCGGCAAGCCGCTTCAATGCCGGCGCCAGCGAGAGGCGCGTCTGCTCTGGACCAGCGTCAATGCGAAGAAGGCGCTCTAGAGCGGCACGAATGCAGGCAGTTGCCTTCGGGTGAGAAGGGGCGCGAGCGAGGAAGGGATTTTTGGGTGGGCCAGGGCAGTCAGAAGCGGTCGCGGTAGCGGTCCAGACGCCCGCAAAGTGTTGGGGAACACGGTAATTTCAAAAAAATTCCTACAATCACGCAAGATCTATCTAGGTGATGCATAACAACGAGAGGGGAGAGTGTGTCGATGTACCCTCGTAGACCGAAAGCGGAAGCGTTTCAATAATGCGGTTGATGTAGTCGAACGTCTTCGCGATCCAACCGATCCAAGTACCGAACGTACGGCACCTCCACGTTCAGCACACGTTCAGCTCGATGATGTCCCTCGTACTCTTGACCCAGTTGAGGCCGAGGGAGAGTTTCGTCAGCACGGCGGCGTGGCGACGGTGATGATGAAGTTATCGGTGCAGGGCTTTGCCTAAGCACTACGACGATATGACTGAGGTGTGTTTCTGTGGAGGGGGGCACCGCACACGGCTAAAAGATCGACTTGTGTGTCCTAGGGTGCCCCCTCCCCACGTATATAAAGGAGGGGGAGGATGAGGCCAGCCAAGGGGGAGGCGCGCCATGGGAGGGAGTCCTACTAGAACTCCAAACCTAGTAGCATCCCCCCTTTCCTATTCCAAGTGGGAGAAGGGGGGGAGGACGAGGAGGAGAGAAGGAAGGAGGGGGGCGCCGCCCCTTCCCCTTGTCCAATTCGAATTGGGGCAAGGGGGGCGCGCGGCACCTCCTGGCCGGCCCTCTCTCTTCTCCACTAAGGCCCATGAGGCCCAAAAACTTCCCGGGGGGTTCCGGTAACCCCCGGTACTCCGAAACTTATCCGAAACTACCGAACCATTCTGGTGTCCGAATGTAGCCTTCCAATATATGAATCTTTATGTCTCGACCATTTCGAGACTCCTCGTCACGTCCGTGATCTCATCCGGGACTCCGAACAAACTTCGGTCATCAAAACACATAACTCATAATACAAATCGTCATCGAACATTAAGCGTGCGGACCCTACGGGTTCGAGAACTATGTAGACATGACCGATACACATCTCCGGTCAATAACCACTAGCGGAACCTGGATGCTCATATTGGTTCCTACATATTCTACAAAGATCTTTATCGGTCAAACCGCATAACAACATACGCTGTTCCCTTTGTCATTAATATGTTACTTGTGAAGGAAAAATGCCCTAGAGGCAATAATAAAGTTATTATTTATTTCCTTATATCATGATAAATGTTTATTATTCATGCTAGAATTGTATTAACCGGAAACATAATACATGTGTGAATACATAGACAAACATAGTGTCACTAGTATGCCTCTACTTGACTAGCTCGTTGATCAAAGATGGTTGTGTCTCCGAAGGTACATGTTGAGTTGGCATATTTCGAGATTAGGATTTGTCACTCCGATTGTCGGAGAGGTATCTCTGGGCCCTCTCGGTAATGTACATCACTATAAGCCTTGCAAGCAATGTAACTAATGAGTTAGTTGAGGGATGATGCATTACATAATGAGTAAAGAGACTTGCCGGTAACGAGATTGAACTAGGTATTGAGATACCGACGATTGAATCTCGGGCAAGTAACATACCGATGACAAAGGGAACAACGTATGTTGTTACGCGGTTTGACCGATAAAGATCTTCGTAGAATATGTAGGAGCCAATATGAGCATCCAGGTTCCACTATTGGTTATTGACCGGAGACATGTCTCGGTCATGTCTACATAGTTCTCGAACCCGTAGGGTCTGCACGCTTAAAGTTAGATGACGGTTATATTATGAGTTTATATGTTTTGATGTACCGAAGATAGTTCGGAGTCCCGGATGTGATCACGGACATGACGAGGAGTCTCGAAATGGTCGAGACATGAAGATTGATATAATGGACGACTATATTCGGACACCGGAATGGTTCCGGGGGTTATCGGATATATACCGGAGTACCGGGGGGTTACCAGAACCCCCCTGGAGGTTATTGGGCCTCATGGGCCCAAGTGGTGGAAAAGGAGAGGCGGCCAAGGGGCAGCCACGCGCCCTCCCCCCCCCACCCAAGTCCGAATTGGACAAGGAGGAGGGGCGGCGCCCCCCTGAGGGAGTCCTGGCTTAGGGGGTATCCGGACAGCCGGACTATAAATTTTGGCCGGACTATTGGGCCGTGAAGATACAAGACTCAAGACTTCGTCCCATGTACGGATGGGACTCCCCTTTGCGTGAAAGACAAGCTTGGCGATCCGGATATTAGATTTCCTTCTTTGTAACCGACTCTGTGTAAACCCTAGCCCCCTCCGGTGTCTATATAAACCGGAGGGTTTGATCCATATAGGGACAATCATAATCATCATAGGCTAGCTTCTAGGGTTTAGCCTCTACGATCTCGTGGTAGATTAACTCTTTTAATACTCATATCATCAAGATCAATCAAGCAGGAAGTAGGGTTTTACCTCCATTGAGAGGGCCTGAACCTGGGTAAAACATCGTGTCCCTTGCCTCTTGTTACCATTAGCCTTAGACGCACAGATCGGGACCCCCTACCCGAGATCCGCCGGTTTTGACACCGACATTGGTGCTTTCATTGAGACTTCCTCTGTGTCGTCGCTGCAAGGCTCGATGGCTCCTTCAATCATCAACAACAACGCGGTCTAGGGTGAGACCTTTCTCCCCGGACAGATCTTCGTGTTCGGTGGCTTCGCACTGCGGGCCAATTCGCTCGACCATCTGGAGCAGATCAATAGCTACGCCCCCGGCCATCAGGTCAGGTTCGGAAACTTGAACTACACGGACGATATCCGCGGAGACTTGATCTTCGACGGATTCGGGCCTACGCTAGAAGCGTCGAACAGTCACAATGAGCACGGCTTAGACCTGCTGTCGGACAATACTCGGGATATCGCACCTGCAGGAGCCTCGGACCTAAATCCGGGGCAGATTGCCTCGTCCGAGGACGGGTGGATGGACCCCGCCCCGGAGGCCGCACACTCATCGGCGGTAGAGCCGAACACAGACTTCATCCCGAAGGAAGCCTGTGTCTCCGGACCCCTGGACTCGTGTCCGGTTGTAGGTGTTGGAAATATACCCTAGAGGCAATAATAAATGGATTATTATTATATTTCCTTGTTCATGATAATTGTCTTTTATTCATGCTATAATTGTATTATCCGGAAATCGTAATACACGTGTGAATACATAGACCACAATACGTCCCTAGTAAGCCTCTAGTTGACTAGCTCGTTGGTCAACAGATAGTCATGGTTTCCTGACTATGGACATTAGATGTCATTGACAACGGGATCACGTCATTAGGAGAATGACGTGATGGACAAGACCCAATCCTAAGCATAGCACAAGATTGTGTAGTTCGTTTTGCTAGAGCTTTTCCAATTTCAAGTATCTCTTCCTTAGACCATGAGATCGTGTAACTCCCGGATACCGTAGAAGTGCTTTGGGTGTACCAAATGTCACAACATAACTGGGTGGCTATAAAGGTGCACTACAGGTATCTCCGAAAGTGTCTGTTGGGTTGACACGGATCGAGACTGGGATTTGTCACTCAGGATTACGGAGAGGTATCACTGGGCCCACTCGATAGTGCATCATCATAATGAGCTCAAAGTGACCAAGTGTCTGGTCACGGGATCATGCATTACGGTACAAGTAAAGTGACTTGCCCGTAACGAGACTGAACGAGGTATTGGGATACCGACGATCGAGTCTCGGGCAAGTAACATACCGTCTGACAAAGGGAATTGCATACGGGGTTGATTGAATCCTCGACATCGTGGTTCATCCGATGACATCATCGAGGATCATGTGGGAGCCGACATGGGTATCCAGATCCCGCTGTTGTTTATTGACCGGAGAGCCATCTCGGTCATGTCTGCGTGTCTCCCGAACCCGTAGGGTCTACACACTTAAGGTTCGGTGACGCTAGGGTTATTAGGAAGACTTGTATGTGATTACCGAATGTTGTTCGGAGTCCCGGATGAGATCCCGGACGTCACGAGGAGTTCCGGAATAGTCCGGAGGTAAAGATTTATATATGGGAAGTTGTCATGCGGACACCGGAAAGTTTCGGGGGCATATCGGTATTGTACCGGGGCCACCGGAGGGGTTCCGGGGGTCCACCGGGAGGGGCCACCCCTCTTGGTGGGCCACATGGGCCGCGTGGGGCAAGGAACCAGCCCCTGGAGGGCTGGGCGCCCCCCCCCCTTGGGCCCATGCGCCTAGGGTTGGGGGGGGGGAACCCTAAAGGGGGCGCACCCCCTTTGCTTGGGGGGCAAGCCCCCTCCCTGGCCGCCCCCCCCTCTAGATCTCATCTAGAGGGAGCCGGCCCCCTTCCCCCTTCACCTATAAATAGAGGGGCGAGGGAAGGGCTAAACACCTGATCCAAGGCGCAGCCCCTCCCCTCCCCAACACCTCTCCTCCTCCGTTAGCGCTTGGCGAAGCCCTATCGGAGTACTGCCTCTCCACCAACACCACGCCGTCGTGCTGCTGCTGGAGCCTTCTTCCTCAACCTCTCCTTCCCCCTTGCTGGATCAAGAAGGAGGAGACGTCGTCCGTTCCGTACGTGTGTTGAACGCGTAGGTGCTGTCCGTTCAGCACTCGGTCATCGGTGATTTTAATCACGGCGAGTACGACTCCATCATCACCGTTCCCTTGAACACTTCCGCACGCGATCTACAAGTGGTATGTAGATGCAATCTCTCTACCATGACTCGTTGCTTAGATGAACTCATAGATGGATCTTGGTGAAACCGTAGGAAAAATTTTAATTTTCTGCAACGTTCCCCAACAGTGGCATCATGAGCTAGGTCTATGCGTAGTTCTCTATTGCACGAGTAGAACACAATTTTGTTGTGGGCGTAGATCTTGTCAACTTGCTTGCCGCTACTAGTCTTTTCTTGCTTCAGCGGTATTGTGGGATGAAGCGGCCCGGACCGACCTTACACGTACGCTTACGTGAGACAGGTTCCACCGACTAACATGCACTAGTTGCATAAGGTGGCTAGCGGGTGTTTGTCTCTCCTACTTTAGTTGGAGCGGATTAGATGAAAAGGGTCCTTATGAAGGGTAAATAGAAGTTGACAAAATCACGTTGTGGTTATTCGTAGGTAAGAAAACGTTCTTGCTAGAACCCAATTGCAGCCACGTAAAAGATGCAACAACAATTAGAGGACGTCTAACTTGTTTTTGCAGCAATTGTCATGTGATGTGATATGGCCAGAAGTTGTGATGAATGATGAATGATATATTGTGATGTATGAGATCATGTTCTTGTAATAGGAATCACGACTTGCATGTCGATGAGTATGACAACCGGCAGGAGCCATAGGAGTTGTCTTTATTTTTGTATGACCTGCGTGTCATTGAAGAACGCCATGTAAATTACTTTACTTTATTGCTAAACGCGTTAGCCATAGAAGTAGAAGTAGTCGTTGGCGTGACAACTTCATGAAGACACAATGATGGAGATCATGATGATGGATATCATGGTGTCATGCCGGTGACGAAGATGATCATGGAGCCCCGAAGATGGAGATCAAAGGAGCTATATGATATTGGCCATATCATGTCACTACTATATAATTGCATGTGATGTTTATTATGTTTTATGCATCTTGTTTACTTAGAACGGCGGTAGTAAATAAGATGATCCCTTATAATAATTTCAAGAAAGTGTTCCCCCTAACTGTGCACCGTTGCTAAAGTTTGTCATTTCGAAGCACCACGTGATGATCGGGTGTGATAGATCCTTACGTGCACATACAACGGGTGTAAGACAGATTTACACATGCAAAACACTTAGGGTTAACTTGACGAGCCTAGCATGTACAGACATGGCCTCGGAACACAGAGACCGAAAGGTCGAACATGAGTCGTATGGAAGATACGATCAACATGGAGATGTTCATGGATGATGACTAGTCCGTCTCACGTGATGATCGGACACGGCCTAGTCGACTCGGATCGTGTAACACTTAGATGACTAGAGGGATGTCTAATCTGAGTGGGAGTTCATTATAATAATTTGATAAGATGAACTTAATTATCATGAACTTAGTCTAAAACCTTTGCAAATATGTCTTGTAGATCAAATGGCCGCCGCTCATGTCAACATGAACTTCAACGCGTTCCTAGAGAAAACCAAGCTGAAAGATGATGGCAGCAACTATACGGACTGGGTCCGGAACCTGAGGATCATCCTCATAGCTGCCAGGAAACAATATGTCCTAGAAGGACCGCTAGGTGATGCACCAGTCCCAGAGAACCAAGACATTATGAATGCTTGGCAGTCTCGCGCTGATGATTACTCCCTCGTTCAGTGCGGCATGCTTTACAGCTTAGAACCGGGGCTCCAAAAGCATTTTGAGCAACACGGAGCATATGAGATGTTCGAGGAGCTGAAACTAGTTTTCCAAGCTCATGCCCGGGTCGAGAGATATGAAGTCTCCGACAAGTTCTATAGTTGTAAGATGGAGGAAAATAGTTCTGTCAGTGAGCATATACTCAAAATGTCTGGGTTGCACAACCGCCTGTCCCAGCTGGACATTAACCTCCCGGATGAGGCGGTCATTGACAGAATCCTTCAGTCGCTCCCACCAAGCTACAAGAGCTTTGTGATGAACTACAATATGCAGGGGATGGTGAAGACCATTCCTGAAGTATTTTCAATGCTGAAGTCAGCAGAGGTTGAAATCAAGAAAGAACATCAAGTGTTGATGGTCAATAAGACCACTAAGTTCAAGAAGGGTAAGGGTAAGAAGAACTTCAAGAAGGACGGCAAAGATGTTGCCGGGAAGAAGTCAAAGAATGGACCCAAGCCTGAAACTGAGTGCTTTTATTGCAAGGGGAAGGGTTACTGGAAGCGGAACTCCCCCAAATACTTAGCGGACAAGAAGGCCGGCAACACTAAAGGTATATTTGATATACATGTAATTGATGTGTACCTTACCAGTACTCGTAGTAACTCCTGGGTATTTGATACCGGTGCCGTTGCTCACATTTGTAACTCACAGCAGGAGCTGCGGAATAAGCGGAGACTGGCGAAGGACGAGGTGACGATGCGCGTCGGGAATGGTTCCAAGGTCGATGTGATCGCCGTCGGCACGCTACCTCTACATTTACCTACGGGATTAGTTTTAAACCTCAATAATTGTTATTTAGTGCCAAGTTTGAGCATGAACATTGTATCTGGATCTCGTTTAATACGAGATGGCTACTCATTTAAATCCGAGAATAATGGTTGTTCTATTTATATGAGAGATATGTTTTATGGTCATGCCCCGATGGTCAATGGTTTATTCTTAATGAATCTCGAACGTAATGTTACACATATTCATAGTGTGAATACCAAAAGATGTAAAGTTGATAATGATAGTCCCACATACTTGTGGCACTGCCGCCTTGGTCACATTGGTGTCAAGCGCATGAAGAAGCTCCATGCTGATGGACTTTTAGAGTCTCTAGATTATGAATCATTTGACACATGCGAACCATGCCTCATGGGCAAAATGACCAAGACCCCGTTCTCCGGAACAATGGAGCGAGCAACCAACTTGTTGGAAATCATACATACCGATGTGTGCGGTCCAATGAGCGTTGAGGCTCGTGGAGGATATCGTTATGTTCTCACTCTCACTGATGACTTGAGTAGATATGGGTATGTCTACTTGATGAAACACAAGTCTGAGACCTTTGAAAATTTCAAGGAATTTCAGACTGAAGTAGAGAATCAACATGACCGAAAGATAAAGTTCTTACGATCGGATCGTGGAGGAGAATATTTAAGTCACGAATTTGGTACACACTTAAGAAAATGTGGAATCGTTTCACAGCTCACGCCGCCTGGAACACCTCAACGTAACGGTGTGTCCGAATGTCGTAATCGCACCCTATTGGATATGATGCGATCTATGATGTCTCTTACCGATTTACCGCTATCATTTTGGGGATACGCTCTAGAGACAGCTACATTCACTTTAAATAGGGCACCGTTTAAATCCGTTGATACGACACCGTATGAATTATGGTTTGGGAAGAAACCTAAGCTGTCGTTTCTAAAAGTTTGGGGATGCGATGCTTATGTCAAGAAACTTCAACCTGAAAAGCTCGAACCCAAGTCGAAAAAATGCATCTTCATAGGATACCCTAAAGAAACCATTGGGTATACCTTCTACTTAAGATCTGAGGGCAAGATCTTTGTTGCCAAGAACGGATCCTTTCTGGAAAAAGAGTTTCTCTCGAAAGAAGTAAGTGGGAGGAAAGTAGAACTCGATGAAGTACTACCTCTTGAACAGGATAGTAGTGCAGCTCAGGAAAATGCTCCTGTGATGCCTACACCAACTGAAGAGGAAAATAATGATGATGATCAAGGTACTTCGGATCAAGTTGCTACTGAACTTCGTAGGTCCACAAGGACACGTTCTGCACCAGAGTGGTACGGCAACCCTGTCCTGGAAATCATGTTGTTGGACAACGGTGAACCTTCGAACTATGAAAAAGCAATGGCGGGCCCAGATTCCAACAAATGGCCTGAAGCCATGAAATCCGAGATAGAATCCATGTATGAAAACAAAGTATGGACTTTGACTGACTTGCCCAATGATCGGCGAGCGGTAGAAAACAAGTGGATCTTTAAGAAGAAGACGGACGCGGATGGTAATGTCACCATCTATAAAGCTCGACTTGTCGCTAAGGGTTATCGGCAAGTTCAAGGGATTGACTACGATGAGACTTTCTCTCCCGTAGCGAAGCTTAAGTCCGTCCGAATCATGTTAGCAATTGCCGCATACTATGATTATGAGATATGGCAGATGGACGTCAAAACGGCATTCCTTAACGGGCATCTTAAGGAAGAACTGTATATGATGCAGCCGGAGGGTTTTGTCGATCCTAAGAATGCTAACAAAGTGTGCAAGCTCCAGCGATCCATTTATGGGCTGGTGCAAGCATCTCGGAGTTGGAACATTCGTTTTGATGAGATGATCAAAGCGTTTGGGTTTATGCAGACTTACGGAGAAGCCTGCGTTTACAAGAAAGTGAGTGGGAGCTCTATAGCATTTCTCATATTATATGTAGATGACATACTTTTGATGGGAAATGATATAGAATTCTTGGACAGCATTAAGGCCTACTTGAATAAGTGTTTTTCAATGAAGGGCCTTGGAGAAGCTGCTTACATATTAGGCATCAAGATCTATAGGGATAGATCGAGACGCCTCATAGGTCTTTCACAAAGCACATACCTTGATAAGATTTTGAAGAAGTTCAAAATGGATCAGTCCAAGAAAGGGTTCTTGCCTGTACTGCAAGGTGTGAGATTGAGCTCGGCTCAATGCCCGACCACGGCAAAAGATAAAGAAGAGATGAGCGTCATCCCCTATGCCTCAGCCATAGGATCTATTATGTATGCCATGCTGTGTACCAGACCTGATGTAAACCTTGCCGTAAGTTTGGTAGGAAGGTACCAAAGTAATCCCGGCAAGGAACACTGGACAGCGGTCAAGAATATCCTGAAGTACCTGAAAAGGACAAAGGACATGTTTCTCGTTTATGGAGGTGACGAAGAGCTCGTCGTAAAGGGTTACGTCGACGCTAGCTTCGACACAGATCTGGATGACTCTAAGTCACAAACCGGATACGTGTATATGTTGAATGGTGGAGCAGTAAGCTGGTGCAGCTGCAAGCAGAGCGTCGTGGCGGGATCTACATGTGAAGCGGAGTACATGGCAGCCTCGGAGGCAGCGCATGAAGCAATTTGGGTGAAGGAGTTCATCATCGACCTAGGAGTCATACCCAATACGTCGGGGCCGATCAAACTCTTCTGTGACAACACTGGAGCTATTGCCCTTGCCAAGGAGCCCAGGTTTCACAAGAAGACCAGGCACATCAAGCGTCGCTTCAACTCCATCCGTGAAAATGATCAAGATGGAGACATAGATATTTGCAAAGTACATACGGATCTGAATGTCGCAGATCCGTTGACTAAACCTCTCTCGCGAGCAAAACATGATCAACACCAGAACTCTATGGGTGTTCGATTCATCACAATGTAACTAGATTATTGACTCTAGTGCAAGTGGGAGACTGTTGGAACTATACCCTAGAGGCAATAATAAATGGATTATTATTATATTTCCTTGTTCATGATAATTGTCTTTTATTCATGCTATAATTGTATTATCCGGAAATCGTAATACACGTGTGAATAGATAGACCACAATACGTCCCTAGTAAGCCTCTAGTTGACTAGCTCGTTGGTCAATAGATAGTCATGGTTTCCTGACTATGGACATTAGATGTCATTGACAATGGGATCACGTCATTAGGAGAATGACGTGATGGACAAGACCCAATCCTAAGCATAGCACAAGATCGTGTAGTTCGTTTTGCTAGAGCTTTTCCAATGTCAAGTATCTCTTCCTTAGACCATGAGATCGTGTAACTCCCGGATACCGTAGAAGTGCTTTGGGTGTACCAAACGTCACAACGTAACTGGGTGACTATAAAGGCGCACTACAGGTATCTCCGAAAGTGTCTGTTGGGTTGACACGGATCGAGACTGGGATTTGTCACTCCGGTTTACGGAGAGGTATCACTGGGCCCACTCGGTAGTGCATCATCATAATGAGCTCAAAGTGACCAAGTGTCTGGTCACGGGATCATGCATTACGGTACGAGTAAAGTGACTTGCCGGTAACGAGACTGAACGAGGTATTGGGATACCGACGATCGAGTCTCGAGCAAGTAACATACCGTCTGACAAAGGGAATTGCATACAGGGTTGATGGAATCCTCGAGATCGTGGTTCATCCGATGACATCATCGAGGAGCATGTGGGAGCCAACATGGGTATCCAAATCCCGCTGTTGGTTATTGACCGGAGAGCCGTCTCGGTCATGTCTGCGTGTCTCCCGAACCCGTAGGGTCTACACACTTAAGGTTCGGTGACGTTAGGGTTATTAGGAAGACTTGTATGTGATTACCGAATGTTGTTCGGAGTCCCGGATGAGATCCCGGACGTCACGAGGAGTTCCGGAATAGTCCAGAGGTAAAGATTTATATATGGGAAGTTGTCATGCGGACACCGGAAAGTTTCGGGGGCATATCGGTATTGTACCGGGGCCACCGGAGGGGTTCCGGGGGTCCACCGGGAGGGGCCACCCCTCTTGGTGGGCCACATGGGCCGCGTGGGGCAGTGAACCAGCCCCTGGAGGGCTGGGCACCCCCCCTTGGGCCCATGCGCCTAGGGTTGGGGGGGGGGAACCCTAAAGGGGGCGCACCCCCTTTGCTTGGGGGGCAAGCCCCCTCCCTGGCCGCCGCCCCCCCTCTAGATCTCATCTAGAGGGGGCCGGCCCCCTTCCCCCTTCCCCTATAAATAGAGGGGTGAGGGGAGGGCTGAACACCTGATCCAAGGCGCAGCCCCTCCCCTCCCCAACACCTCTCCTCCTCCGTTAGCGCTTGGCGAAGCCCTGTCGGAGTACTGCCTCTCCACCAACACCACGCCGTCGTGCTGCTGCTGGAGCCTTCTTCCTCAACCTCTCCTTCCCCCTTGCTGGATCAAGAAGGAGGAGACGTCGTCCATTCCGTACGTGTGCTGAACGCGGAGGTGCTGTTCGTTCAGCACTCGGTCATCGGTGATTTGAATCACGGCAACTACGACTCCATCATCACCGTTCCCTTGAACGCTTCCGCACGCGATCTACAAGTGGTATGTAGATGCAATCTCTCTCCCATGACTCGTTGCTTTGATGAACTCATAGATGGATCTTGGTGAAACCGTAGGAAAATTTTTAATTTTCTGCAACGTTCCCCAACAGTAGGTCCCAGACCGCGCGCCCCCAAGCCTGCCGATTCTGGCTGGGCTCCGGTAATGGATTTCGCTGCTGCGGATATCTTCCAGTACACGCCCTTTGGCAACATGCTGAACTCATTAAAGTCTCTCTATTTTTCAAGAGACTCTTGGCCGAACTATGTCCGGCTCAAGGGGGAGGAAGGCGACGAAGAAATTCGTTGCCCACCCACAACCCACTTCATAGCCACTATCGACGATGTAATAGACATGCTTGACTTCGACTCCGATGACACCAACGGTATGGACGTCGGTGCAGGAGACGATTTAGAACCACCACCAACGGGGCGCTGGACTGCCACCTCATCATACGATATATACATGGTGGATACGCCTAAGGAGCAGGACAGCGACAAAACGGAGGATAAAACCCCCGGACAAAAGCTAAAACGACGGCGCAGACGCCGCTCCAAGTCCAGGAACAGTAAAAATAGCGATAACAGCGCTAGAAAGATCGACACCCCAGTCAACTCCGAAGGCAAGAACGACCATATGGAACCAGCGATGGAGCAGGATGAGCCAGGTCACGCCGAACACGGCCCAGAGCAGACGCCCGATCACAGTGATCCTGAGGGACGAACTCATCAAACTGCCCCAGGACAGGAGCACAGTCCGGACGACAACGCATTCATCATCCCGGAAACACGTTCGGAACGAGATAACCTCCACAGAAGGCTTATGGCCACTGCGAGAAGTCTAAAGAAGCAGAAGCAAAGGCTTAAAGACGCACAGGAAACTCTAAATCGCAGATGGAATAAAGTGCTAGACATTGAAGAAAAATACGGCGACGATCGCCACACAAAGAGCCACCCAAAGCGCAAGCTGCTGCCAGAATTCGACGACGAGGCCGTTCCACCGAAGAACAATGCGGCCAGTAGGCCGGACCAACCATTTCATAACCGTAATAGAGCAGCTACTGACACTGCACACGATTTACGTGAGCTCCTGGATAAAAAGGCCGGTGCGATGAGGTCCATCTACAGATCTAGAGGACACGCCCCGGCGCAGGACTATGGTCACCAAAATGATCAGACTAATCGAATACCAGTTCCGAATCAGCATCGGACACAACAACAGCCGATGGCATGCCACAACACGTCCAGATACAGAGGGGCTGCTCACCCTCTGTGCTTCACCGAAGAGGTACTGGACCACGAATTTCCACAGGGTTTTAAACCTGTGAACATAGAGGCATATGACGGAACGACAGACCCCGGGGTCTGGATTGAGGATTTTATCCTGCATATCCACATGGCTCGTGGGGACGACCTCCACGCCATCAAATACCTTCCCCTCAAGTTGAAGGGACCAGCTCGGTACTGGTTGAAAAGCCTCCCTGAAAATTCAATCGGAAGTTGGGAGGAACTCAAGGATGCTTTCAGGGCCAATTTTCAAGGGACCTATGTCCGGCCTCCGGACGCGGACGATTTAAGTCACATAATTAAACAGCCCGAAGAGTCCGCCCGTAAGCTTTGGAACAGATTCCTCACTAAGAAGAATCAAATTGTCGATTGTCCGAATGCCGAAGCCTTAGCGGCCTTCAAGCACAGTATCCGGGACGAGTGGCTCGCCAGACACCTCGGCCAAGATAAGCCGAGGAAAATGGCAGCCTTAACAAGCCTTATGACCCGCTTTTGCGCGGGTGAAGATAGTTGGTTGGCCCATAGAGGCACCAGCGACCCAAGTACATCCGAAATCAAGGATGGCAATGGGAAGCCACGGCGCAATAAAAACAAACGTCGAAACAAGGAAGAAAGTCCGGACAACACAACGGTCAATGCCGGATTCAGGGGCTCTCGACCCGGCCAACAAAAGAAGCCACCTAAAGGCAGCAAAGAAGGACCATCTGGCCTGAACAAAGTCCTGGACAGACTGTGCCAAATCCATGGCACCCCCGAAAAACCTGCGAACCACACTCACAGAGAATGCTGGGTCTTTAAGTAGGCCGGCAAATTAAATGCCGAATACAAGGGAAGGGAAACACCAAGTGAAGACGAGGATGAGCCTCGCCAGCCGAACACTGGGGGACAGAAAAATTCCCACCAGAGGTAAAAACAGTAAACATGATCCACGCGACTCACATACCCACGAGAAGGCGCGAACGCGCGCTCAGAGACACATATGCTATAGAGCCCGTCGCCCCCAAACTTAACCACTGGACGGCCTGCCCGATCACCTTCGATCACAGGGACTATCTGACTAGTATGCGGCACGGAGGATCAGTTGCCTTGGTGCTCGACCCAACAATCGACAGATACAATCTCACTCGTGTCCTCATGGACGGTGGCAATAGTCTTAATCTAATATACAAGGACACTATCCGCCGGATGGGGATAGATGAGGGACTCCTGGATTAGGGGGTATCCGGATAGCTGGACTATATACTTTGTCTGGACTGATGGAGCGTGAATATGCAAGACTCAAGACTACGTCACGTGTCCGAATGGGACTCTCCTTTGCGTGGAAGACAAGCTTGGCGATCCGGATATTATATTTCCTTCCTTATAACCGACTCCGTGTAAACCCTAGCCCTCTCCGGTGTCTATATAAACCGGAGAGTTTGATCCTTAGAGGGACGATCACAATCATAATCATCATAGGCTAGCTTCTAGGGTTTAGCCTCTACGATCTCGTGGTAGATCAACTCTTGTACTACTCATATCATCAATATCAATCAAGCAAGAAGTAGGGTTTTACCTCCATCGAGAGGGCCCGAACCTGGGTAAACATTGTGTCCCTTGCCTCCTGTTACCATTAGCCTAAGACGCACAGATCGGGACCCCCTACCCGAGATCCACCGATTTGACACCGACATTGGTGCTTTCATTGAGAGTTCCTCTGTGTTGTCGCTACAAGGATCAATGGCTCCTTCAATCATCGTCAACAACACGGTCCAGGGTGAGATTTTTCTCCCCGGACAGATCTTTGTGTTCGGCAGCCTCGCACTACAGGCCAATTCACTTGGCCAACTGGAGCAGATCGACAGCTACGCCCCTGGCCACCAGGTCAGGTTTGGAAACCTGAACTACACGGCCGATATCCGCGGAGACTTGATCTTCAACGGGTTCGGGCCTGCGCTAGAAGCGCCGGACAATCACGATGAGCCCGGCTTAGACCTGTTGTCGGACAACACTCGGGATATCACCCCTGCAGTAGCCCCGGACCTAAATCCGGAGCAGATTGCATTGCCCAAGGACGGGTGGATGGACCCCATCCCGCAGGCCGCACACTCATCGGCGGTAGAGCCACACAAGGCCTCACCTCCAAAGAAGCCTGTGACGTCGGACCCCCGGACTCGTATCTGGCTGAAGGCTCCAGTCCGCGTGCTCCTGAGCCCGTCGAATCTGGTTGGGCTCCGATAATGGAGTTCACTGATGTCTACTACACAACCTTCTTCTTGTAGACGTTGTTGGGCCTGCAAGTGCACAGGTTTGTAGGACAGTACCAAATTTCCCTCAAGTGGATGACCTAAGGTTTATCAATCCATGGGAGGCGTACGATGAAGATGGTCTCTCTCAAACAACCCTGCAACCAAATAACAAAAAGTCTCTTGTGTCCCCAACACACCCAATACAATAGTAAATTGTATAGGTGCACTAGTTCGGCGAAGAGATGGTGATAGAAGTGCAATATAGATGGTAGATATAGGTTTTTGTAATCTGAAATAATAAAAACAGCAAGGTAACTAATGATAAAAGTGAGCGTAAACGGTATTGCAATGATAGAAAACAAGGCCTAGGGTTCATACTTTCACTAGTGCAAGTTCTCTCAACAATAATAACATAGATACATCATATAACAAGCCCTCAACATGCAACAAAGAGTCACTACAAAGCCACTAATAGCGGAGAACAAATGTAGAGATTATGGTAGGGTACGGAACCACCTCAAAGTTATTCTTTCGGATCAATCTATTCAACAGTTCGTACTAGAATAACACCTTAAGACACAAATCAACCAAAACCCTAATGTCACCTAGATACTCCATTGTCACCTCAAGTATCCGCAAGTTGGTCACCAAAACATACATCAAGAGGCACATGATATCCCATTATCACCACAGATAAGCACGGCAAGACATACATCAAGTGTTCTCATAAAAGACTCAATCCAATAAGATAACTTCAAAGGGGAAACTCAATTCATCACAAGAGAGTAGAGGGGAAGAAAAATCATAAGATCCAACTACAGTAGCAAAGCTCGGGATACATCAAGATCGTGCCATAGAGGGAACACAAGAGAGAAAACGAGAGAGAGAGAGAGAGAGAGAGAGAGAGAGAGAGAGAGAGAGATCAAACACATAGCTACTGGTACATACCCTCAGCCCCGAGGGTGAACTACTCCCTCCTCGTCATGGATAGTGCCGGGATGATGAAGATGGCCACCGGTGATGGATTCCCCCTCCGGCAGGGTGCCGGAACGGGCTCCCAAGAGGTTTTTGGTGGCTATAGAGGCTTGCAGCAGCGGAACTCCCGATCTATCTTGATTTTTGATGGTTTTAGGGTACGTAGGGTTATATAGGCGAAAGAAGTCGGTCGGGGGGTGCTCGAGGGGTCCACAAGACAGGGGGCGTGCCCTGTAGGGGGACGCCCTCTATCTCCTGGGCTCCTCGAGTATCTTCTGACTTGATCTGCAAGCCTCCAGGATGATATTCTTCCAAAAAATCACGTTGTCGAAGGTTTCATTCTGTTTGGACTCCGTTTGATATTCCTTTTCTTCAAAATACTGAAACAGGCAATAAAACAGCAATATGGGCTGGGCCTCCGGTTAATAGGTTAGTCCCAAAAGTAATATAAAAGTGTATAATAAAGCCCGTAATCATTCAAAACACATAGTAATATAGCATGAATGCTTCATAAATTATAGATACATTGGAGACGTATCAGCATCCCCAAGCTTAATTCCTACTCGTCCTCGAGTAGGTAAATGATAAAAGAAAGAATTTATGAAGTGTGAATGCTAGAAGGTGCACAAGTTTGATCAATGATAATTTCAATCACCTTTTCTAGCATGATAATATGTCATAACAGTAGTTCATCTCATAAAACTTCTCACGATAAAGTAACAAGCAATTCACATGTCAAAGCATAGACCATAAACTTTCTTGAAAACTAGCAAACTTCATTCTCAGTCATCAAACAATTGCAATTCATCTTATTTTTAGGAATAACAAACTCTACATACTCAACTATCATATAGTCTTCTACAATTGCTAACACTCACACAATACTAATGGTTATGGAGTTTCAATTGAACACTGAGAAAGATAGGGGCTTATAGTGTTGCCTCCCAACGTATTCACCTTTGGGTGATGTCAACAATAATAGTTCATGCTAACTTACATCCAATTGGATATATGTATCAGGATCACCCCAACACAAAGTGCTTGCCAAAGGATAAAATGAAAAAGGGAAAGGTGAAGATCACCTTGACTCTTGCATAAAGTAAAAGATAGGCCCTTCACAGAGGGAAGCAGAGGTTGTCATGCGCTTTTAGGGTTGGATACACAAAATCTTAATGCGAAAGAACGTCACTTTATATTGCCCCTTGTATATGGACCTTTATTATGCAGTCCGTCGCTTTTATTGCTTCCATAACAAGATCGTACAAAGCTTATTTTCTCCGCACTAATAAGTCATGCATATTTAGAGAGCAATTTTTATTGCTTGCACCGATAACAACTTACTTGAAGGATCTTACTCAATCCATAGGTAGGTATGGTGGACTCTCGTGGCAAAAACTGGGTTTAAGGATATTTGGAAGCACAAGTAGTATCTCTACTTGGTGCAAGGAATTTTGTCTAGCATGAGGGGGAAAGGCAAGCTCAACATGTTTGAATGATCCATGACAATATACTTTAACTGAGATGTAGAAAAACATAAACCATTATGTTGTCTTCCTTGTCCAACATCAACTCTTTAGCATGTCATACTTAATGAGTGCTCCCTATTATAAAAGATGTCTAGGATAGTATATTTATATGTGAAATCTGTCTTCCTTCAATATTCTTTCATGAATTATTCAAATGACCAATACAACGCTCGCTAACCTTCAATAAATTTACAACCTCTACTTCTTAGATGTGAAGTCATAACTCCCCATGGGATAAGAAAATGAGACATATATAATGTCAGATTTATGACAATCAACTCATTCAACAATTTACTCATAGGATATAAGTGAAGCACACGAGTAAATGAAAAACTACTCCAAAAAGATATAAGCGAAGATCAATGAGTAGCTAAATAATTAAGTAGCTATGCGAAGACTCTCTCTCATTAAATAATTTCAGATCTTGGTATTGCATTCAAACAGCAATCAAAACAAAATAAAATGACATTGCAAGGATAGCACAACTCATGTGAAGAAGCAAAAACTTAGGCTCAAATGATACTAACCGATAGTTGTTGAAGAAGAAAGGTGGGATGCCTACCAGGGCATCCCCAAGCTTAGATGCTTGAGACTTCTTGAAATATTATCTTGGGGTGCCTTGGGCATCCCCAAGCTTGAACTTCTGTGTCTCCTTAATTCCTCTCATACCATGGTTTCTTCTTTTTATCAAAAAGCTTCATCCACACCAAACTCAACAAGAACTCGTGAGATAGGTTAGTACAAGCCAATGCAAAACCTTATCATTTTCTACTGTAACAAATCACTACAATTATTATTCAACATTTCATACTAAATACCTCTGCATATTTAGTACTCCTATCCTCAAATAGAATCACTAAACAAGCAAACATATGCAAACAATGCAAACATAACAGCAATCTGCCAAAACAGTACAGTCTGTAAAGAATGCAAGATTCATCTTACTTTCCTAACTCCAAAAATTATGAAATCAAAATACCACTGTAGTAAATTTATCAGATCTCATTATGCAAAAGGTTTCAATGTTATACCACTCTCTGAATGTTTTAGGGAATTTTTGCAACAGCGGTAAACTTTCTGTTTTCAAACAGCAACATGTATACTAGCAAAATAAGCATGGCAAAGGCTATCCTTGATATTTTTATTGGAAATAAAGATGTAAAACATTAATCTAAATAACAGCAAGCAAATACAAACAAAATAAAATGACGCTCCAAGCAAAACACATATCATGTGGCGAATAAAAATATAGCTCCAAGTAAAGTTACCGATGAACGAAGAAGAAAGAGGGGATGCCTTCCGGGGCATCCCCAAGCTTAGGCTCTTGGTTGTCCTTGAATATTACCTTGGGGTTCCTTGGGAATCCCCAAGATTAGGCTCTTTCCACTCCTTATTCCATAGTCCATCGAATCGTTACCCAAAACTTGAAAACCTCACAACACAAAACTCAACAGAAAGCTCGTAAGTTCCGTTAGTATAAGAAAATAAAACCACCACTTAGGTACTGTAATGAACTTATTCTTAATTCATATTGGTGTAATATCTACTGTACTCCAACTTATCTATGGTTCATACCCTCCGATACAACTCATAGATTCATCAAAATAAGCAAACAACACATAGAAAACAGAATATGTCAAAAACAGAACAGTCTGTAGTAATCTGTATCAAACGTATACTTATGGAACTCCAAAATTCCTACCAAATTAGGAAATCCTAAGCAATTTGTGTACCAATCCAGAGCAAAAAGAATCATATCATAATCACATTTCTGTGAATTAACAAAACTAATTTACTGGGTGCAAAAGTTTCTGATTTTCAGTAGGATCAACACAACTATCACCGTATGCTATCCTAAAGGTCTTACTTGGCACTTTATTGAAACAAAAGCTATAAAACATGATTACTACAGTAGCATAATCATGTGAACACACAAAAACAGTGATAAATATTGGGTTGTCTCCCAACAAGCGCTTTTCTTTAATGCCCTTCTAGCTAGGCATGATGACGATAATGATGCTCACACAAAAGATAAGAATTGAAACGTAACGGGAGCATCATGAAGCATATGACTAGCACATTTAAGTCTAACCCACTTCCTATGCATAGGGATTTTGTGAGCAAACAACCTATGTGAACAATAATCAACTAGCATAGGAAGGTAAAACAAGCATAAGTTCAAAAATTGAAGCACATAGAGAGGAAACTTGACATTATTGCAACTCCTACAAGCATATGTTCCTCACTCATAATAATTTTCAGTAGCATCATGAATGAATTCAACAATAGAACCAGCACCTAAAGCATTCTTTTCATGATCTACTAGCATAGAAAATTTATTACTCTCCACATAAGCAAAATTCTTCTCATGAATAGTAGTGGAAGCAAACTCAACAAAATAATTATCATGTGAGGCATAATCCAATTGAAAACTAAAATCATGATGAAAAGTTTCATGGTTATCATTATTCCTAATAGCATACAAGTCATCACAATAATCATCATAGATAGCAACTTTGTTCTCATAATCAATTGGAACCTCTTCCAAAATAGTGGAATCATCACTAAATAAAGTTGACACTTTTCCAAATCCACTTTCACGTTCATCGCAATAAGATTCAACATCCTCAAAAATAGTGGGATCACTACTTCCTAAAGTTGACTCTCTTCCGAACCCACTTTCATCAATATAATTATCATAAGTAGGAGGCATGCTATCATCATAACAACTTTGCATATCAAAACTTGGGGGACAAAAAATATCATCTTCATCAAACATAGCTTCCCCAAGCTTGTGGCTTTGCATATCATTAGCATCGTGGATATTCAAGGAGTTCATACTAACAACATTGCAATCATGCTCATCATTCAAAGATTTAGTACCAAGCATTTTAATGCATTCTTCTTCTATCACTTGAGCACAATTTTCCTTTCCATCATACTCACGAAAGATATTAACAAGACGAAGCGTATGAGACAAACTCAACTCCATTTTTTTGTGTAGTTTTCTTTTATAAACTAAACTAGTGATAAAACAAGAAACAAAAAGATTCGATTGCAAGATCCAAAGATATACCTTCAAGCACTCACCTCCCCGGCAACGGCGCCAGAAAAGAGCTTGATGTCTACTACATAACCTTCTTCTTGTAGACGTTGTTGGGCCTGCAAGTGCACAGGTTTGTAGGACAGTATCAAATTTCCCTCAAGTGGATGACCTAAGGTTTATCAATCCGTGGGAGGCATAGGATGAATATGGTCCCTCTCAAACAACCCTGCAACCAAATAACAAAAAGTCTCTTGTGTCCCCAACACACCCAATACAATAGTAAATTGTATAGGTGCACTAGTTCGGCGAAGAGATGGTGATAGAAGTGCAATATAGATGGTAGATATAGGCTTTTGTAATCTGAAATAATAAAAACAGCAAGGTAACTAATGATAAAAGTGAGCGTAAACGGTATTGCAATGATAGGAAACAAGGCCTAGGTTCATACTTTCACTAGTGCAAGTTCTCTCAACAATAATAACATAGATAGATCATATAACAAGCCCTCAATATGCAACAAAGAGTCACTCCAAAGCCACTAATAGCGGAGAACAAATGTAGATATTATGGTAGGGTATGAAACCACCTCAAAGTTATTCTTTCAGATCAATCTATTCAAGAGTTTGTACTAGAATAACACCTTAAGACACAAATCAACCAAAACCCTAATGTCACCTAGATACTCCATTGTCAGCTCAAGTATCCGTGGGCATGATTATACGATATGCATCACACAATCTCAGATTCATCCAACCAACACAAAGTACTTCAAAGAGTGCCCCAAAGTTTCTACCGGAGAGTCAAGAAACCGTGTGCCAACACCTATGCATAGGTTCATGGGCGGAACCCACAAGTTGGTCACCAAAACATACATCAAGAGGCACATGATATCCCATTGTCACCATAGATAAGCACGGCAAGACATACATCAAGTGTTCTCATAAAAGTCTCAATCCGATAAGATAACTTCAAAGGGGAAACTCAATTCATCACAAGAGAGTAGAGGGGGAGAAACATCATAAGATCCAACTACAATAGCAAAGCTCGGGATACATCAAGATCGTGCCATAGAGGGAACACAAGAGAGAACACGAGAGAGAGAGAGATCAAACACATAGCTACTGGTACATACCATCAGCCCCGAGGGTGAACTACTCCCTCCTCGTCATGGACAGCGCCGGGATGATGAAGATGGCCACCGGTGATGGATACCCCCTCCGACAGGGTGCCAGAACGGGCTCCCGAGAGGTTTTTGGTGGCTACAGAGGCTTGCGGCGGCAGAACTCCCGATCTATCTTGATTTTTGATGGTTTTAGGGTACGTAGGGTTATATAGGCGAAAGAAGTCGGTCGGGGGGGTGCTCGAGGGGTCCACGAGACAGGGGGATGTGCCCTGTAGGGGGGGCGCTCCCCCTATCTCCTGGGGTCCTCGAGTATCTTCTGACTTGATCTCCAAGCCTCCAGGATGATATTCTTCCAAAAAATCACGTTGCCGAAGGTTTCATTCCGTTTGGACTCTATTTGATATTCCTTTTCTTCGAAATACTGAAACAGGCAATAAAACAGCAATATGGGATGGGCCTCCTGTTAATAGGTTAGTCCCAAAAGTAATATAAAAGTGTATAATAAAGCCCGTAATCATTCAGAACACATAGTAATATAGCATGAATGCTTCATAAATTATAGATATGTTAGAGACGTATCATTCACTGCCGCGGACATCTTCCAGCACCCGCCCTTTGGCGACGTGCTGAACTCCTTAAAATCCCTCTCTTTGTCAGGAGACTCTCGGCCAAATTATGTCCGGCTCGAATGGGAAGCAGGCGACGAAGGAATTCGTTGCCCACCCACCACCCACTTCATAGCCACTGTCGACGATGTATCATACATGCTTGAGTTCGACTCCGATGATACCGACGGTATGGATGTCGGTGCAGGAGACATTTTAGAATCACTGGGGCTCTGGACTACCACCTCGTCATACGATATATACATGGTGGTTACGCCTAAGGAGGACGACGGTGACAATCTGGAAGATAAAACTCCCGGGCAAAAGCCAAAACGACGGCACAGACGCCACTCCAAGTCCAGCAACAGTAAAAATAGCGATAAGAGCACCAGAAAGATCGACACCCCAGTCAACTCCGAGGGCAACAACAACCATATGGACCCAGCAATGGAGTAGGATGAGCCAGGTCACGCCGAACACAGCTCGGAGCAGACGCCCGATCACAATGATCCCGAGGGACGAATTCATCAAACCGCCCCAAGACAAGAACACAATCCGGATGACGATGCATTCATCATCTCGGAAACATGCTTGGAATGAGATAACCTCCACAGAAGGCTTATGGCCAATGCGAGAAGTCTAAAGAAGCAGAAGCAACGGCTAAAGGCCACACAGGAAACGCTCAATCGTAGATGGAATAAAGTGCTAGACACTGAAGAAAAGTACGACGACGATCACCATACAAAGAGCTACCCAAAACGCAAGCTGCTGCTAGAATTCGACGACCAGGCCGTTCCACCAAAGAATAACACGGCCAGGAGGCCGGACAAACCACTTCATAACCGCAGCAGAACAACTACCAACACCGCGCACGATTTACGCGAGCTCCTGGATAAGAAAGCCGACGTGGCCAGGACCATCTACGGATCTAAAGGACACACCCCGACGCAGGACTATGGTCACCAAAATGATCATACCGATCGGATACCAGTTCAGAATCAACACCGGACACAACAACAGCCGACGGCATGCCACAACACGTCCAAATACAGCGGGGCTGCTCACCCCTGTGCTTCACATAAAAAGTACTGGACCACGAATTCCCACAGGGTTTTAAACCTGTGAACATAGAGGCATAGGACGGAACGACAGACCCAGGGGTCTGGATCGAGGATTTTATCCTGCATATCCACATGGCTCGTGGGGACGACCTCCACGCCATCAAATACCTTCCCCTAAAGTTGAAGGTGCCAGCTCGACATTGGTTGAAAAGCCTCCCCTAAAATTCAATTGGAAGTTGGGAGGAACTCGAGGACGCTTTCAGGGCCAATTTTCAAGGGACTTATGTCCGGCCTCCGGATGCGGACGACTTAAGTCACATAATCCAACAGCCCGGAGAGTCCACCTGCAAGCTTTGGAACAGATTCCTCACTAAAAAAATCAAATTGTAGATTGTCCGGATGCCGAAGCCTTACCGGCCTTCAAACACAGCATCCGAGATGAGTGGCTCATGAGACACCTCGGCCAAGAAAAGCCAAGGACAATGGCAGCCTTAACAAGCCTTATGACCCGCTTTTGCACGGGTGAAGATAGCTAGTTGGCCCGTAAAGGCACTAGCGACCCAAGCACATCCGAAATAAGGGATGGCAATGGGAAGCCACGACGGAATAAAAACAAACATCAAAACAAGGAAGAGAGCCCGGACAACACAATGGTCAACGCCGGATTCATGGGCTCTCGACCCGGTCAGCAAAAGAAGCCATTTAAAGGCAGCAAAGAGGGACCGTCCGGTCTGAACCGAGTCCTGGACAGACTGTGCCAAATCCATGGCACCCCCGATAAACCTGCGAACCACACCCACAGAGAATGCTGGGTCTTCAAGCAGGCTGGCAAATTAAATGCCGAACACAAGGGAAGGGAAACACCAAGTGAAGACGAGGATGAGCCTTGCCAGCCGAACACTGGGGGACAGGAAAAATTCCCACAAGAGGTAAAAACAGTAAACATGATCCACGCGACTCACACATACGCGAGAAGGCACAAATGCGTGCTCGGAGACGCATACGCTATAAAGCCCATCGTACCCAAACGTAACCACTGGTCGGCCTGCCCGATCACCTTCAATCACAGGGACTGCCCGACTAGTATGCGGCACGGAGGATCAGCTGCCTTGGAGCTCGACCCAATAATCGACGGATACCATCTCACTCGCGTCCTCATGGACGACGGCAGTAGTCTCAATTTAATATACCAGGACACTGTCCGCAGGATGGGGATAGACCCATCCAGAATCAGACAAAGTAACACCACCTTCGAAGGGGTAATACCAGGCGTTGAAGCCTACGGCAGGGGCTCGGTCGTACTGGAGGTAACATTCGGTTCCCCAGGCAACTCCAGAAGTGAAGAACTACTCTTCACCATCGCCCCTTCCAAAGCGGCTATCATGCATTGCTTGGGAGAACGTCCTTCGCCCGCTTCAATGTTGTACCGCATTACGCCCACCTCACACTCAAGATGCCCAGTCCACGCGGCGTCATCACCGTTAACGGAAACACAGAGCGCTCAGCACGAGCGGAGGAATACACGACAGCTCTAGCAGTCGGATTCTAAGCGGCCTCTAACACCAGAAAGCATGGCTGGTCATTAAGACCACGGACTCGGTTAGACGAGTCCGGCAGCCCGGATAAACCTGAGCTGGGGCGCCATATATGTAATCCCATAAAGGACACCAGGAGCTATAAATATTTAATAAAGCCCCACTGTTGGCTTGAACTTATTTACAGGCCAATGTTTCACACTTGTACTATCCATCGCACGCTCACGTTATGCTCTTCTACATGAGTTTTTCTTTTACAGGCACAATTCGTGCGATACCCTTCCAGGAAACGGCACAACAGAGATAAAGGCGCAGACATGCAGCAGGGCCCCGCTCAAAGGATTCTCTTTAGATTAAGCCCCTATTTAAACCTTTTTATTGTCTCTTGTTGTTTACACATCCCATGGGTACTATACCCATAGAGGGTACTGCCGTTATTGGCATTTCGCCACGACAGACTAATGCACGTACCTGGACATACAGGGTACATAATGAAAAAGGGCATTCTTCAGCCCATTTTATGTTATAAAGTCCGAATACCTTCGGGACTATTCGGCATCACGAGTTTGGCCTTATATGCATCAGCTCCGAATCATGTCTTTGGTCAAATGTTGGGTTTGCCCGGCTCCTGGGTTTGCTGCCTTATGTTCCATTCTTATCAGCTAAGGCGGCCAAAGGAGAACTACTACGATTGTGCCCTGGTTCTTCCGGACGAGCACCTCAGTAGAGAAAGCCGAAAACTGACTGTCATGATACAACGAGAGACTGTTCAACCACTCGAAGACCTATCGAAATCTTTAGGATTCCACCGCATTAACGAAGGACCGTTTTTCGGTCATGTACACATGCGCCCGTATTCGGATGCAGGCGAAGGTACCAGGGGCTATATTGTAGCCCCACCGTCAAACTCCTATGGCTAAGTGAAAGTGTTACAGCTATATAGTCCGGTTTCCTAGTTCGACGTGCGATCACCTCCTTAACGGACCAAGACGTTGGATCAAGTGTGATTACGCATATTTTTCCCAAACACCCCTGCATTGTATGCGTGGGGGCTGAAGCCAACGACTGCTAACTTTCAGATTACACATATACATAAAAACGGCCGCACAGGAGGCACAATAATAGTTTCGGGCACAAAGTATAAATATAGCCTCATAATCAAAATGACATTGCTTTTACAATGACACGATTTGTCACTCGAACATGACATTCTTCGAGCATAGAGCCTCTATCAAATGAGAATCTTCTGTTACCTGCTCCAAGTAGTGCTCGGCCGGATCCTGGCCTCCCGCTGGATTCTGGGTCGGAATGATGGTGGCCTCCATATCTGTCCAATATGCTTTAACGCGGGCAAGAGCCATTCGTGCACCCTTTGTGCACGCCGACCTTCTCATGGCATCGATCTGAGATACAGCATCGAGGAATTGTTGCACCAAACCAAAATAACTGTCCGGCTTAGGACCCTTCAGCCAAAGATGGTCTATTATAGACCGCATTGCAAGCCCGGACAGCCTATGAAGCTCAGCCACAGCAGTCATTTTCTCACTCAACAGCAATGGGCACGCGGGAGCATTAAATTGGGACCAGAACAGCTTCTCCACTTCTTTATCACCTTGATCCTTGAAAAACTTGGCCGCAACAGCTGTACTCTTCGCCAAGTCCGCATACGCGTCTGCAGGACTCCAACGTCGATCTAGGGGAGCATACTTCGGATCCGAAAACTTCAGCCGCAATAAGTAGGGGTTCCCAGCCGCGATTTTCCCGGCCTGTCGAAGCTCCTCCCGCACATCCCTGATTTTGGTCCGCATCTCCTTGGCTGCATTAAGTTCCTTGTTCAGGTCAGCCGAATTAACCTGATTCTCCTTTTCAAGGAGCTCATACTAGTCAGCGGCATTTTTCAGCTCCACAGCCATTTCGGCTATCTTGTCTTCGCTTCGGCGATGAGCAGCCTGTTTGGCTCTCAACTCTTCGGCCGCCTTTAGGGCAGCCGCGTTGCTAGCCCGAGCTTGTTCCTTGGCCTGGGCAAGTTCCGCCCTCAGGGCTTCCATGGTAGTAGCACTATATGCAGTCCAAGCATATCGCATTAATATCATGCCCCTCTCAAATTTTTCCTATACAACATAATAAGGAAAGCAGAGCACATACCTTGTGACTCGTTCAGCCGCTCATTCACCAGCGTGATGTCGGCATCAATAGCTCCAATGTGCCTCCTTAGTTCGGCAACTTCAATGGACTGGTCGGCTGCCGGATCCTTAGACACCTGCGCATATATACAGCGCATTCATTACTTACACAATATGATCCTCCGTTTGCCACCTAGGGCGGGCAACCAGAGTTTCAGGGGCTACTATTCATATGGAGCACACCTAGCGCGTGCCTCACAGCCAAAAAATTATGTATTTTTCATTACATACCTCAAAGCCTCTGAGCAGGCTCGTAAATGCTTCATTCAAACCACTTGTGGCGGATGAAATCTTCTTGAGCACCGTGCTCATTAATGAGCAGTGCTCCTCCAAGAGTGCAGCTTGTTCCAGAAGGCCCGTCAATATGTCCGGCCGGACATCGACCTGTGCTGGACCCTTCTCATCGCCCCCCGTGGGAGCCGAACGCTCCGGGCTCAGGGCGGCCGAAGGAGTAGCTTCTGGCTTCGGTAGATCCGGACTCCTCCGTGACGACACCTCGGGGTCGCCCGCCTCATGAGGCGGAGAGGTTGGTGGGGTCTCACTCTCCATCATCTCCGAAGGAAGGTCCCCCAAAGACGAACTCTATCGAGAAGAGCTGCTAGCCGGACTGCAAAGAACGGATCCTGGTTATTGTACTCGGAGAAAAGCGGTACCTTCGAATTTACGGTTAACTTACAGCTCGGTGGAGGGCTGGCCCGTTGGCGGGCATGACGCGGTGAGGGCGCCCATCGGGGCAGGGCCCCCTGGTGACGCTTTCTTCCCCTGTTTGGGCATCTCCGTCTCCAAGTCTTCGGAGGCAGCCCTTTTATTCCCGCACGGGGAGGAGGCCTTAGATTCCCCTCCCCGACTATCCTCCTTTGGGGAGGAAGCAATTCCCCCAGTTTGGATGCGCAGTGTGTGAAGTTCGGCTTCTCTGTTCTTCCCTTCGTCTTTCCCTGAGGGCGTTTTGCTAAGCACTCGGCCAAGCATCTTGGCTATGGCAGGACTAGGCGAGCCTTCAGGAAGTGGCGCCGGACACCTGATTCTCTCCGATTTGCTGAGCCATTCCTGGCCACGGAGGATTTTCAGAATAATGATTATGATAAATATAAACGAAGTGTTCGGTTTCAGGGTTACTTACTTGGGTATCTGGGCGATTACAGCTTAGGCCCGCATCCTCGATGGTGTCCGGACACCTTACTTGTGGTTCGAAGAATAATTTACACATCCCTTCGAGCGTCAGGCTGAAGTAGTGCAGAATAGTCCGCGGACCCTCTGGATTGAATTCCCACATCCGGAGAGGCCGACGTTTGCATGGAAACATCCGTCGAATCAGCATTACCTGAATTATGCCGACGAGGTTAATGTCCCTCTCAAGAAGCTCCCGGATGCTACTCTGCAGTGTGGGTACATCACTAGCAGACCCCCAATCCCGTCCTACATTGGTCCATTACGCCAGTTGTGACGGAGGGCCCAAACGGAAGTCGGGGGTAGCCACCCACGTTGTGCCTCTGGGAGCCGTGACGTAAAACCACCTCCGCTGCCACAGATCGGATACCTCTGGGAAAGAACCCTCTGGCCATGGGGTATCGGCGTTCCTGCTTATTACAGCACCTCCGCACTCTGCAAGTCACCCCTCAATCATCTGCGGCTTCACATTAAAGGTCTTGAGCCATAAGCCGAAGTGTGGAGTGACGTGGAGAAAAGCCTTGCACACAGTGATGAACGACGAGATATGGAGGATAGCGTGCGGAGCTAGATCATGAAAATCCAACCCGTAATAGAACATGAGCCCCCTCACAAAGGGATCAAGGGTGAGGCCCAAGCCGCGGAGGAAGTGATAAACAAATACAACGCTCTCATTAGGCTCGGGAGTAGGGATGACCTGCCCTGGAGCAGGAAGCCTGTGCTGGATGTCGGTAGTCAGATATCCGACCTCCCTAAGCCTCGCAATGTCCTCCTCTTTGATCGAGGAGGCCACCCACCGGCCTTGAAGGTTGGATCCGGACATATTGGAGGATCTGGGGTGTTTGAGTTTGGATCTCGGGTGTTAGAACTTGAGATCCGAAAGGGCGCAAGGGTGGTGGAAAAGAGGTATAAGCCTCGTCCCCTTTTATAAGGGGGGTGAATATCAAGAGTCCTCAGCGTGACCGCTTGAGACTTATCTAAAAACACGGAGTCATACCAATAGTCGTCGTGGGGTTGCGCACTCCCGTATCGATGGAAGATCTCGTAATAAGGGGAACACGATCTCTGCTTTGGCAGGTCATGCCAGTAAAACCGCCTCGCAACGTGTATCGAGGTGGGCTAAGAAAAGTCGGTTCGTGTTGGGCCGGGCCACGATGCAAGGGAATGACGTACAAAGATTGCCAGCAGATCAGACTTATGCTATGCTCCCTATGGTGGTATGTGAAGATCATCTTGCAGACCCGGACACGGTCTAAGTGTTCGATAATTACTTTGGAGTATTCGGAGATGGAACCCGCCTTGCAATGCCGAAGACAAAACTGCGCGCCGGACTCATCGTCATTGAAGCCTGGTTCAGGGGCTACTGAGGGAGTCCTGTATTAGGGGGTATCCGGACAGCCGGACTATATACTTTGTCTGGACTGATGGAGCGTGAAGATGCAAGACTCAAGACTACGTCCCGTGTCCGGATGGGACTCTCCTTTGCGTGGAAGACAAGCTTGGCGATCCAGATATTATATTTCCTTCCTTATAACCGACTCCGTGTAAACCCTAGCCCTCTCCGATGTCTATATAAACCGGAGAGTTTGGTCCTTAGAGGTATGATCACAATCATAATCATCATAGGCTAGCTTCTAGGGTTTAGCCTCTACGATCTCGTGGTAGATCAACTCTTGTACTATTCATCTCATGAATATCAATCAAGCAGGAAGTAGGGATTTACCTCTATCGAGAGGGCCCGAACCTGGGTAAACATTGTGTCCCTTGCCTCCTGTTACCATTAGCCTAAGACGCACAGATCGGGACCCCTACCCGAGATCCGCCGGTTTTGACACCGACAATAGACCCATCCAGAATCAGCCAAAGTAACACCACCTTTGAAGGGGTGATACTAGGCGTCGAAGCCCGCTGCAGGGGCTCCCTCGTACTAGAGGTGACTTTCGGTTCCCCAGGGAACTTCAGAAGCGAAGAACTACTCTTCACCATCGCCCCCCTCCAAAGTGGTTATCATGCATTGCTCAGGAGAACGGCCTTCGCCCGCTTCAACGCAGTACCGCACTACGCCTACCTTAAACTCAAGATGCCCGGTCCACGTGGCGTCATTAACGTCAATGGAAATACACAACGTTCCTTACACGCGGAAGAGTATGAGACGGCTCCAACAGCCGGACTCTAAGCGACCTCAAATACCAGAACGCATGATTGGTCGTTAAGACCACGGACACGGTTAGACGAGTCCGGCAGCCTAGATAAACCTGATCTGGGCGCCACACATGTAATCCCATAGAGGACACCAGGGGCTATAGATATTTAATAAAGCCCAACTCTTGGCTTGACCTTATTAATAGGCCAGTGTCTTACACTTTTACTATCCATTGGTGATAGCCAACTCTTCGCCACGCTTACATCATACTCTTCTACATGAGTTTTCCTTCTTACAGACACCATTCGTGCGACACCCTTCCAGGACATGGCACAACAGAGACAAAGGCGCAAACGTGCAGCAGGGGCCCGCTCAAAGGTTTCTCTTTAGATTAAGCCCCTGTGTAAACCTTTTTTATTGTCTCTTGTTGCTTACACATCCCATGGGTACAACACCCACAGAGGATACTGCCGTTACTGGCATTTTGCCACGACAGACTAATGCACGTACGTGGAAATACCGGGTTCATAATAAAGGGCGTTACTCAGCCCAGTATATGTTATAAAGTCTGAATACCTTCGGGGGTGTTCGGCGTCGCGAGTTTGGCCTTATATGCATCAGCTCCGAATCATGTCTTTGGTCAAATGTTGGGTTTGCCCAGCTCCTGGGTTTGCCGCCTTACATTCCGTTCTTATCGGCTAAGGCGGCCAATGGAGAACTACTGCAATTGTGCCCTGGTTATTCCGAATGAGTACCTCAGTAGAGAAAGCCAAAAACTTGACTGTCATGATATAGCGAGAGACTGTTCAACCACTCGAAGACTTATCGGAATCTTTAGGATTCCTCCGCATTAACGAAGGACCGTTTCCCGGTCATGTACACACGCGCCCATATTCGGATGCACGCAAAAGTACCAGGGGCTACATAGTAGCCCCACCATCAAACTCCTATGGCTAAGTGAAAGTGTTAAAGCTATATAGTTCGGTTGCCTAGTTCGACGTGCGATCTCCTCCTTAATGGACCAAGACGTTGGATCAAGTGTGACTATGCATATTTTCATGAACACCCCCGCATTATATGCGTGGGGTCTAAAGCCAACGACTGCTAACTTTCAGAATTGCATATATACATACAACGGCCGCACAGGAGGCAGAATAACACTCTCGGGCGAAAAGTATAGACATAGCCTCCATAATTAAAATAACATTGTTTTTACAATGAAACGATTTGTCACTCGAAAATGACATTCTTCGAGCACTGAGCCTCTATTAAGCGAGCACATTCTGCTACCTTCTCCAAGAAGTGCTCGGCCGGATCCTAGCCTCCTGCCGGATTCTGGGTCGCAATGATGGTGACCTCCATATCTGTCCAATGTGCTTTAATGCGGGCAAGAGCCATCCGTGCACCCTCTATGCATGCCGACCTCTTCATGGCATTGATCTGCGATACGACACCAAGGAATTGTTGCATTAAACCAAAATAACTGTCCGGCTTAGGCCCCTTCGGCCATAGATGGTCTATTACAGACCGCATTGCAAGACCGGACAGCCTATGGAGCTCGGCCACAGCAGCCATCCTCTCACTCAACGGCAATGGGCGCGTTGGAGCACTGAATTGCGATCAGAACAGCTTTTCCACTTCATTATCTTTTTGATCCTCGAAAAACTTGGCCGCATCAGCCGTACTCTTCGCCAAATCCGCATACGCGTCTGCAGGGCTCCAGCATCGATCCAGAGGAGCGTACTTTGGATCTAAAAACTTCATACGCAATAAATAGGGGTTTCCAGCCGCGATTTCTCCGGCTTGTCGAAGCTCCTCCCGTGCATCCCTAATTTAGGATCGCGTCTCCTTGGCCGCATCAAGTGCCTTCTTTAGGTCAGCCGAATTAGCCTGATTCTCTTTTTTAAGGAGCTCATACCGGTCGGCGGCATTTTTCAGCTCCACAGCCATCTCGGCTATTTTGTCTTTGCTTCGGCAATGAGAAGCATGTTCGGCTCTCAACTCTTCGGCCTCCTTTAGGGAAGCCGTATTGCTAACCCGGGCTTGTTCCTTGGCCAGGGCAAGTTCCGCCCTCAGGGCTTCCACGGCAGCAGCTCCGTCTGCAGTCCACGCATATCACATTAACATTATGCTCCTCTCAGTTTTTCCTATAAAAAATAAGGAAAGCAGAGCACATACCTTGTGACTCGTTAAGCCGCTCGTTCACAAGTGTGATATCGGCATCAATAACTCCAATTGGCCTCCTTAGTTCGGCGACTTCAACGGACCGGTCGACTGCCGGATCCTTAGCCACCTGCGCATACATGCAGTGCGATCATTACTTAACAAAGTGATCCTCCGTTTGCTTCCTAGGGTTGGCAATCAGAGTCTCAGGGGCTACTATCCATATGAAGCACACCTAGCGCATGCGCCATAATCAAGAATTGCGTATTCCGTTACATACCTCAAAGCCTCTGAACAGGCTCATAAAAGCTTCATTCAACCTGCTTGTGGCGGATCAAATCTTCTCAAGCACCATGCTCATTAATGAATGGTGATCCTCCGAGAGAGCACCTCGCTCCAGAAGGCCCGTCAGCGTATCCGGCCGATCGCCGAACTGTGCCGGACCTTCCTTATCGCCCTCTGTGGGAGCCTAACGCTCCGGGCTCAGGGCGGCCGAAGTACTAGCTTCTGGCCTCGGCAAATCTGGACCCCTCTGTGACGACACCTCGGGGTCGCCCGCCCCATGAGGCAGAGAGGTTGGTGGGGTTTCACTCTCCATCATCTCTGGAAGGAGATACCCCGAAGACGAACTCTATCAAGAGGAGCTGCTAGCCGGACTGCAAAGAATGGATCCTGGTTACTGTTCTCGGAGGAGGAAGCACTAGCTTTGTATTTACGATTAACTTACAGGTCGGCTGAGGGCTGGCCCGTTTGCGGGCATGGCACGGTGAAGACACCCTTCGGGGTAGGGCCCCCTGGTGAAGTTTTCTTCCCTTGTTTGGGCACCTCCATCTCCAAGTCTTCGGAGGCGGCCCTCTTCTTCCCGCGAGGGGAGGAGACCTTAGATTCCCCTCCCCGACTATCCTCCTTTGGGGAGGTAGCAATTCCCCTAGTTTGGAAGTGCAATGTGTGAAGTTCTGCTCCTCTGTTCTTCTCTTCGTCTTTCCGCAAGGGCACTTTACTTTGCACACGACCAAGCATCTTGGCTATGGCGGGACTAGGCGAGCCTTCGGGAAGTGGCGCTGGACACCTGATTCTCTCCGCCTTGCTGAGCCATTCCTGGCCACGGAGGATTTTCAGAATAATGGTATGACAACTGTAAACGAAGTGTTCGGTTTCTGGGTTACTTACTTGGGTATCTGGGCGGTTGCAGCTTAGGCCCGCATCCTCGGTGGTGTCCGGACACTTTACTTGTGGTCCGAAGAATAACTTACACATCCCTTTGAGCGTCATGCCGAAGAAGTGCAGAATAGTCCGCGGACCTTCCGGATTGAACTCCCATATCCGAAGAAGCCGGCGTTTGCACGGCAACATCCGTCGGACTAGCATTACCTGAATTATGCTGACAAGGCTAATGTCCCTCTCAAGAAGCTCCCGGATGCGGCTCTGCAAGGTTGGTACATCATTAGCAGGCCCCCAATCCTGTCCTACATTGGCCCATGACGCCAGTTGAGGCGGAGGGCCCGAACGTAAGTCGGGGGCAGCCACCCACTTTGTGCCTCTGGGAGCCATGACGTAAAACCACCTCCACCGCCATCGATCGGACACCTCTGGGAAGGATCCCTCTGGCCATGGGGCGTCGGCGTTCCTGCTTATTATAGCAACTCCGCACTCCACGTGTCGCCCCTCAATCATCTTTGGCTTCACATTGAAGGTCTTGAGCCATAAGCCGAACTGCGGGGTGACGTGGAGAAAAGCTTCACACACAACGATGAACGACGAGATGTGAAGGATGGCGTCTGGAGCTAGATCATGAAAATCTAGCCCATAATAGAACATGAGCCCTCTCACAAAGGGATCAAGGGTGAAGCCTAAGCCGCGGAGGAAGTGAGAAACAAATACGACGCTCTCGTTGGGCTCGGGAGTAGGGATGACCTGCCCTGGAGCAGGAAGCGTGTGCTTGATGTCGGCAGTCAGATATCTGACCTCCCTAAGCTTCACGATGTCCTCCTCTATGACCGAGGAGGCCATCTACCGGCCGTGAAGGTTGGATCCCGGCATGATTGAAGATCCGAAGTGCTTGAGCTTGTGCTTCGGGTGTTAGAACTTGAGATGCGAAAAGGCACAAGCATGGTAGAAAAGAGGGATAGGCCTCAGCCCCTCTATAAAGGGGGTGAATATCAAGCGTCCTCAGCATAACCGCTCGGGACTTACCTAAAAACACAGACTCATACCAACAGGCGTTGTGGGGTTGCACGCGCCCGTATTGATGGAAGATCCCGCGATAAGAGGAGCACGGTCTCTGCTGTGGCAAGGTGTGCCAATGAAACTGCCTCGCAACGCGTATCGAGGCAGGCCAAGAAGAACCGGTTCGCGTTGGGCCGGGCCATGGTGTAAGGGCACGCCGTAAAAAGTTTTGTCAGCAGATCAGATTTGTGAAGTGTTATGCTCTCTACGGTGGTGTGCAGAAATTATCTCGCAGAACCAGACACAATCCTTAATCTGCTTTGGAGTATTCGGAGATGGAACCCGCTTTGCAATGCCGAAGACAATCTACGCGCCGGACTCATCGTCATTGAAGCCTGGTTCAGGGGCTACTGAGGGAGTCCTGGATTAGGGGGTATCCGGACAACCGGACTACATACTTTGGCCGAACTATTGGGCCGTGAAGATACAAGACTCAAGACTTTGTCCCGTGTCCGGATGGGACTCTCCTTTGCGTGGAAGACAAGCTTGGCGATCCGGATATTAGATTTCCTTCATTGTAACCGACTCTGTGTAAACCCTAGCCCCCTCCGGTCTCTATATAAACCGGAGGGTTTGATCCGTATAAGGACAATCATAATCATCATAGGCTAGCTTCTAGGGTTTAGCCTCTACGATCTCGTTGTAGATCAACTCTTGTAATACTCATATCATCAAGATCAATCAAGCAGGAAGTAGGGTTTTACCTCCATCGAGAGGGCCCGAACCTGGGTAAAACATCGTGTCCCTTGCCTCCTATTACCATTAGCCTTAGACGCACAAATCGGGACCCCCTACCCAAGATCCGCCGGTTTTGACACCGACTCCCCCCCCCTTTCCTTTCCCCCCCTCTCTCCTTCCCTCTCCTCTCCTACTCCAACATCGAAAGGGGGAAGTCCTACTCCCGGTGGGAGTAGGACTCCTCATGGGGCGCGCCTAGGGTGGCCGGCCCCCTCCCCCTCCTCTACTCCTTTATATACGGGGAGGGAGGCACCCCTTGGAAGACACAACAATCGATCCCTTGGATCTCTTAGCAGTGTGCGGTGCCCCCCTCCACCATAATCCACCTTGATAATATCGTAGCGGTGCTTAGGCGAATCCCTGCGTCGGTAGAACATCATCATCGTCACCACACCGTCGTGCTGACGGAACTCTCCCTCAAAGCTCGGCTAGACCAGAGTTCAAGGGATGTCATCGAGCTGAACGTGTGCTGAACTCGGAGGTGTCGTACATTTGGTACTTGATCGGTCGGATCATGAAGACGTACGACTACAACAACTGCGTTGTACTAATACTTCCGCTTTCGGTCTATGAGGGTACATGGACAGCACTCTCCCCTCTCGTTGCTATGCATCACCATGATCTTGTGTGTGCGTAGGAATTTTTTTGAAATTACTATGTTCCCCAACAGTGGCATTCGAGCCTGGTTTTATGCGTAGATGTTATATGCACAAGTAGAACACAAGTGAGTTGTGGGTGATACAAGTCATACTGCTTACCAGCATGTCATACTTTGGTTTGGCGGTATTGTTGGATGAAGCGGCCCAGACCGGCATTATGCGTACGCTTACACGAGACTGGTTCTACCGACATGCTTTGCACATAGTCTGTTTCTCCAACTTTAGTTGAACCGAGTGTGGCTACGCCCGGTCCTTGAGAATGTTAAAACATCACTAACTTAACGAACTATCGTGTGGTTTTGATGCGTAGGTAAGAACGGTTCTTGCTCAGCCTGTAGCAGCCACGTAAAACTTGCAACAACAAAGTAGAGGACGTCTAACTTGTTTTTGCAGGGCATGTTGTGATGTGATATGGTCAAGACGTGATGCTATATTTTATTGTATGAGGTGATCATGTTTTGTAACCGACTTATCGCCAACTGGCAGGAGCCATATGGTTGTCGATTTATTGTATGCAATGCAATCGCCCTGTAATTGCTTTACTTTATCACTAAGCGGTAGCGATAGTCGTAGAAGCAATAGGTGGCGAAAGGACAACGATGCTACGATGGAGATCAAGGTGTCGCGCCGGTGACGAATGTGATCATGATGGTGCTTCGAAGATGGAGATCACAAGCACAAGATGATGATGGCCATATCATATCACTTATATTGATTGCATGCGATGTTTATCCTTTATGCATCTTATTTTGCTTTGATTGACGGTAGCTTTATAAGATGATCTCTCACTAAATTTCAAGGTATAAGTGTTCTCCCTAAGTATGCACCATTGCGAAAGTTCTTTGTGCTGAGACACCACATGATGTTCGGGTGTGATAGGCTCTACGTTCAAATACAACAGGTGCAAAACAGTTGCACACGTGGAATACTCAGGTTAAACTTGACGAGCCTAGCATATACAAATATGGCCTCGGAACACTGAGACCGAAAGGTCAAGTGTGAATCATATAGTAGATATGATCAACATAGTGATGTTCACCATTGAAAACTACTCCATCTCACGTGATGATCAGACATGGTTTAATTGATTTGGATCACGTGATCACTTAGATGATTAGAGGGATGTCTATCTAAGTGGGAGTTCTCAAGTAATATGTTTAATTGAACTTAAATTTATCATGAACTTAGTACCTGATAGTAGTTTGCTTGTCTATGTTTGTTGTAGATAGATGGCTCGTGCTATTGTTCCGTTGAATTTTAATGCGTTCCCTGAGAAAGCTAAGTTGAAAGATGATGGTAGAAATTACATGGACTGGGTCCGTAACTTGAGGATTATCCTCATTGCTGCACAGAAGAATTACGTCCTAGAAGCACCGCTCGGTGCCAGGCCTGCTGCAGATGCAACTGACGATGTTAAGAACGTCTGGCAGAGCAAAGCTGATGACTACTCGATAGTTCAGTGTGCCATGCTTTACGGCTTAGAACCCGGACTTCAACGATGTTTTGAACATCATGGAACATATAAGATGTTCCAGGAGTTGAAGTTAATATTTCAAGCAAATGCCCGGATTGAGAGATATGAAGTCTCCAATAAGTTCTATAGCTGCAAGATGGAGGAGAATAGTTCTGTCAATGAACATATACTCAAAATGTCTGGGTATAATAATCACTTGATTCAACTAGGAGTTAATCTTCCCGATGATAGTGTCATTGACAGAATTCTTCAATCACTGCCACCAAGCTACAAGAGCTTCGTGATGAACTATAATATGCAAGGGATGAACAAGACTATTCCCGAGCTCTTCGCAATGCTAAAAGCTGCAGAGGTAGAAATCAAAAAGGAGCATCAAGGGTTGATGGTCAACAAGACCACCAATTTCAAGAAAAAGGGTAAAGGGAAGAAGAAGGGGAACTTCAAGAGGAACGGCAAACAAGTTGCAGAAGAAACCCAAGTCTGGACCTAAGCCTGAGACTGAGTGCTTCTACTACAAGCAGACTGGTCACTGGAAGCGGAACTGCCCCAAGTATTTGGCGGATAAGAAGGATCGCAAGGTGAACAAAGGTATATGCGATATACATGTTATTGATGTGTACCTTACTAATGCTCGCAGTAGCACCTGGGCATTTGATACTGGTTCTGTTGCTAATATTTGCAACTCGAAACAGGGACTACGGATTAAGCGAAGATTGGCTAAGGACGAGGTGACGATGCGCGTGGGAAATGGTTCCAAAGTCAATGTGATCGCAGTCGGCATGCTACCTCTACATCTACCTTCGGGATTAGTTTTAGACCTGAATATTGTTATTTGGTGCCAGCGTTAAGCATGAACATTATATCTGGATCTTGTTTGATGCGAGTTGGTTATTCATTTAAATCAGAGAATAATGGTTGTTCTATTTATATGAGTAATATCTTTTATGGTCATGCACCCTTGAAGAGTGGTCTATTTTTATTGAATCTCGATAGTAGTAATACACATATTCATAATGTTGAAGCCAAAAGATGCAGAGTTGATAATGATAGTGCAACTTATTTGTGGCACTACCGTTTGGGTCATATTGGTGTAAAGCGCATGAAGAAACTCCATACTGATGGACTTCTGGAATCACTTGATTATGAATCACTTGGTACTTGCGAACCATGCCTCATGGGCAAGATGACTAAAACGCCGTTCTCCGGAACTATGGAGCGAGCAATAGATTTGTTGGAAATCATACATACTGATGTATGTGGTCCAATGAACATTGAGGCTCGCGGTGGGTATCATTATTTTCTCACCTTCACAGATGATTTGAGCAGATATGGGTATATCTACTTAATGAAACATAAGTCTGAAACATTTGAAAAGTTCAAAGAATTTCAGAGTGAAGTGGGAAATCATCGTAACAAGAAAATAAAGTTTCTACGATCTGATCGTGGAGGAGAATATTTGAGTTACAAGTTTGGTTTACATTTGAAACAATGCAGAATAGTTTCACAACTCACGCCACCCAGAAAACCACAATGTAATGGTGTGTCCGAACGTCATAATCGTACTTTACTAGATATGGTGCGATCTATGATGTCTCTTACTGATTTACTGCTCTCGTTTTGGGGTTATGCTTTTGAGACGGCCGCATTCACGTTAAATAGGGCACCATCAAAATCCGTTGAGACGATGCCTTATGAACTGTGGTTTGGCAAGAAACCAAAGTTGTCATTTCTTAAAGTTTGGAGCTACGATGCTTATATGAAAAACCTTCAACCAGATAAGCTCGAACCCAAATCGGAGAAATGTGTCTTCATAGGATACCCAAAGGAGACTATTGGGTACACCTTCTATCATAGATCTGAAGGCAAGAATTTTGTTGCTAAATTTGGATCCTTTCTAGAGAAGGAGTTTCTCTCGAAATAAGTGAGTGGGAGGAAAGTAGAACTTGATGAGGTAATTGTACCTACTCCCTTATTGGAAAGTAGTTCATCACAGAAACCGGTTCCTGTGACGACTACACCCATTAGTGAGGAAGCTAATGATATTGATCATGAAACTTCAGATCAAGTTACTACCAAACCTCGTAGGTTAAACAGAGTAAGAACCGCACCAGAGTGGTACAGTAATCCTATTCTGGAGGTCATGTTACTTGACCATGGCGAACCTGCGAACTATGAGGAAGCGATGATGAGCCAGATTCCGCAAAATGGCTTGAGGCCATGAAATCTGAGATGGGATCCATGTATGAGAACAAAGTATGGACTTTGGTTGACTTGCCCGATGATCGGCAAGCCATCGAGAATAAATGGATCTTCAAGAAGAAGACTGACGTTGATGGTAATGTTACTGTCTACAAAGCTCGACTTGTTGTGAAAGGTTTTTGACAATTTCAAGGGGTTGACTACGATGAGACTTTCTCACCCGCAGCGATGCTTAAGTCTGTCCGAGTCATGTTAGCAATTGCCGCATTTTATGATTATGAAATATGGCAAATGAATGTCAAAACTGCATTCCTGAATGGATTTCTAGAAGAAGAGTTGTATATGATGCAACCAGAAGGTTTTGTCGATCCAAAAGGTGCTAACAAAGTGTGCAAGCTCGAGCGATACATTTATGGACTGGTGCAAGCCTCTCGGAGTTGGAATAAATGCTTTGATAGTGTGATCAAATCATATGGTTTTATACAGACTTTTGGAGAAGCCTGTATTTACAAGAAAGTGAGTGGGAGCTCTGTAGCATTTCTGATATTATATGTAGACGACATATTGTTGATTGGAAATGATATGGAATTTCTGGATAGCATAAAAGGATACTTGAATAAAAAAATTCAATGAAAGACCTCGGTGAAGCTGCTTATATATTGGGCATCAAGATCTATAGAGATAGATCAAGACGCTTAATTGGACTTTCACAAAGCACATACCTTGATAAAGTTTTCAAAAAGTTCAAAATGGATCAAGCAAAGAAAGGGTTCTTGCCTGTATTACAAGGTGTGAAGTTGAATCAGACTCAATGCCCGACAACAGCAGAAGATAGAGAGAAAATGAAAGATGTTCCCTATGCTTCAGCCATAGGCTCTATCATGTATGCAATGTTGTGTACCGGACCTGATGTATGCTTAGCAATAAGTTTAGCGGGGAAGTACCAAAGTAATCCAGGAGTGGATCACTGGACAGCGGTCAAGAATATCCTGAAAGACCTGAAAAGGACTAAGGATATGTTTCTCATTTATGGAGGTGACAAAGATCTAGTCGTAAATGGTTACATCGACGCAAGCTTTGACACTGATCCGGATGATTCTAAATCGCAAACCGGATACGTATTTATATTGAATGGTGGAGCTGTCAGTTGGTGCAGTTCTAGACAAAGCGTCGTGGCGGGATCTATATGTGAAGCGGAGTACATAGCTGCTTCGGAAGCAGCAAACAAAGGAGTCTGGATGAAGGAGTTCATATCCGATCTAGGTGTCATACCTAGTGCATCGGGTCGAATGAAAATCTTTTGTCACAATACTGGTGAAATTGCCTTGGCAAAGTAATCCATATTTCACAAGAGAACCAAGCACATCAAGAGACGCTTGAATTCCATCCGGGACCATGTCCAGGTGGGAGACATAGAGATTTGCAAGATACATACATATCTGAATGTTGCAGACCCGTTGACTAAGCCTCTTCCACGAGCAAAACATGATCAGCACCAAGGCTCCATGGGTGTTAGAATCATTACTGTGTAATCTAGATTATTGACTCTAGTGCAAGTGGGAGACTGAGGGAAATATGCCCTAGAGGCAATAATAAAGTTATTATTTATTTCCTTATATCATGATAAATGTTTATTATTCATGCTAGAATTGTATTAACCGGCAACATAATACATGTGTGAATACATAGACAAACATAGTGCCACTAGTATGCCTCTACTTGACTAGCTCGTTGATCAAAGATGGTTGTGTTTCCTAACCACAGACATGAGTTGTCATTTGATTAACGGGATCACATCATTAGGAGAATGATGTGATTGACTTGACCCATTCCATTAGCTTAGCACTTGATCGTTTAGTATGTTGCTATTGCTTTCTTCATAACTTATACATGTTCCTACAACTATGAGATTATGCAACTCCCGTTTACCGGAGGAACACTTTGTGTGCTACCAAACATCACAACGTAACTCATAACTGGGTGATTATAAAGGAGCTCTACAGGTGTCTCCGAAGGTACATGTTGAGTTGGCATATTTCGAGATTAGGATTTGTCATTCCGATTGTCGAAGAGGTATCTCTGGGCCCTCTCGGTAATGTACATCACTATAAGCCTTGCAAGCAATGTAACTAATGAGTTAGTTGCGGGATGATGCATTACATAACGAGTAAAGAGACTTGCTGGTAATGAGATTGAACTAGGTATTGAGATACCGATGATCGAATCTCGGGCAAGTAACATACCGATGACAAAGGGAACAACGTATGTTGTTATGCGGTTTGACCTATAAAGATCTTCGTAGAATATGTAGGAGCCAATATGAGCATCCAGGTTCCTCTATTGGTTATTGACCGGAGATGTGTCACGGTCATGTCTACATAGTTCTCGAACCCATAGGGTCCGCATGCTTAAAGTTAGATGACAGTTATATTATGAGTTTATATGTTTTGATGTACTAAAGGTAGTTCGGAGTCCCGGATGTGATCACGGACATGATGAGGAGTCTCGAAATGGTCGAGACATGAAGATTGATATATTGGACGACTATATTCAGACACCGGAATGGTTCCGGGGGTTATCGGATATATACCGGAGTACCGGGAGGTTACCGGACCCCCCCCCCGGAGGTTATTGGGCCTCATGGCCCAAGTGGTGGAAGAGGAGAGGCGGCCAAGTGGCAGCCACACGCCCTTCCCTCCCCCAAGTCCGAATTGGACAAGGAGGGGGGCGGCGCCCCCCCTTTCCTTTCCCCCTCTCTCTCCTTCCCTCTCCTCTCCTACTCCAACATTGAAAGGGGGGAGTCCTACTCCCGGTGGGAGTAGGACTCCTCATAGGGCGCGCCTAGGGTGGTAGGGCCCCTCCCCCTCCTCTACTCCTTTATATACGGGGAGGGAGGCACTAAGGGAGTCCTGGATTAGGGGGTATCCAGACAGCCGGACTATATACTTTGTCCGGACTGATGGAGCGTGAAGATGCAAGACTCAAGACTACGTCCCGTGTCCGGATGGGACTCTCCTTTGCGTGGAAGACAAGCTTGGCGATCCGGATATTATATTTCCTTCCTTGTAACCAACTCCGTGTAAACCCTAGCCCTCTTCGGTGTCTATATAAACCGGAGAGGTTGGTCCTTAGAGGGACGATCACAATCATAATCATCATAGGCTAGCTTCTAGGGTTTAGCCTCTACGATCTCGTGGTAGATCAACTCTTGTACTACTCATATCATAAATATCAATCAAGCAGGAAGTAGGGTTTTACCTCCATCAAGAGGGCCCGAACCTGGGTAAACATTGTGTCCCTTGCCTCCTCTTACCATTAGCCTAAGACGCACAGATCGGGACCCCCTACCCGAGATCCGCCGGTTTTGACACTGACATTGGTGCTTCCATTGAGAGTTCCTCTGTGTCGTTGCTGCAAGGCTTGATGGCTCCTTCAATTGTCAACAACACGGTCCAAGGTGAGTCTTTTCTCCCCGGACAGATCTTCGTGTTCGGCGGCTTCGCGCTGCGGGCCAATTCGCTTGGCCAACTAGAGCAGATCGACAGCTATGCCACTGGCCACCAGGACAGGTTCCGAAACCTGAACTACATGGCAGATATCCGCGGAGACTTGATCTTCAACGGATTCGGGCCTGTGCCGGGAGCGCCGGATAGTCACGATGAGCACGTCTTAGACCTGTTGTCGGACAATGCTCGGGATATCACCCCTGTAGTAGCCCCGGGCCTAAATCCGGAGCAGACAGCGTTGCCCAAGGACGGGTGGATGGACCCCGTCCCGCAGGCCACACACATCGGCGGTAGAGCCGAACACAGGCCTCACCCCCAAACAAGCCTGTGACACCGGACCCACGGACTCGTATCCGACTGTAGGTTCTAGTCCGCGCGCTCCTGAGCCCGCTGAACCTGGTTGGGCTCCTATAATGGAGTTCACCGCTGCGGATATCTTCCAGCACTCGCCCTTTGGCGACGTGATGAACTCGTTAAAGTCTCTCTCTTTGTCAGGAGACTCTTGGTCGAACTATGTCCGACTCGAGTGGGAAGCAGGCGACAAAGGAATTCGTTGCCCACCCACCACCCACTTCATTGCCTCGGTCGATGATTTAACCGACGTACTTGACTTCGACTCCGAAGACATCGACGGTATGGACAATGATGTAGGATAAGAATAGGAACCACCGCTCACGAGGCGGTGGACAGCCACCTCCTCATATGATATATATATGGTGGACACTCCGAAAGAAACCTATGGCGATGAGGCAACAGAGGATAACCCCTCAGGGAAGAAAGCAAAGCATGGGCGTCATCGGCGCCGCTCCAAGCCCCGCCATAGTAATACCGGCATAGGAGACGAAAACAATCCGAATGGTGCCGAAGATGAGTACAACCCTGATCAGCCCGCCTTCGAGCAGGCCGAGCAGGAAGACGGGCAGGTCAGCCCAGACAAACAGGTGACGGATGGATACCCGGAGGAGGACAACTACATGCCCCCCTCCGAAGACGAGATTAGCCTCAGCGACGACGAGTTCTGCGTACCTGAGGACCCCATGGAGCAGGAGCGCTTCAAGTGCCGGCTCATGGCCACTGCAAGGAGCCTGAAAAAGAAGCAGCAACAGCTCCAAGCTGATCAAGACCTGCTCACCCGACAGATGGACTGAAGTCCTGGCAGCCGAGGAATATGGACTCAAGCACCACATGGCTGACCGGCCACCTCGTGGCCGGGATAAAACGGCATATCAGCCCGAATACCAGCCCGCACCCCCACACCAATACACTACAGCCCGGGGCAATAGGTAAGACCTACAGATATACTGGAAAACAAAGCAGGACAGCCAAGATCGATCTGCGGATCGCGGGGGTGCGCCCCAACACGCGACGATGACCGTCACACCGAATACACTATCAACAAGTCTGGCCGGGCCGAGTACAGCCACCCAGACCCATTCGAACTGCGTAGCCACATAGCCCGGCACAGAGGCGCCGCACACCCCCTCTGCTTCACTAACGAAGTGATGGATCATGAATTCCCAGAAGGGTTCAAACCCGTAAATCGAATGATACGATGACACAACAGATCCCGCAGTGTGAATCAAAGATTTCCTTCTCCACATTCACATGGCCAGCGAAGACGATCTACACGCCATCAAGTATCTTCCCCTTAAGCTCAAAGGACCCGCCCGGCACTGGCTAAACAGCATGCCCGCAAATTCCATTGGCAGTTGGGAAAACTTGTAAGACGCATTCATCGACAACTTCCAGGCCACATACGTGCGACCACCGGACGCCGATGACTTGAGCCACATTACTCAACAACCCTGAGAGTCAGCCAGGAAATTCTGGACTCGTTTCCTAACTAAAAAGAACCAAATAGTCGACTGTCCGGACGCCGAAGCCCTGGCGGCCTTTAAGCATAATATCCGTGACGAGTGGCCCGCCCGACACCTCGGCCAGGAAAAACCCAAGTCCATGGCAGCACTCACGACACTAATGACCCGCTTTTGCGCGGGCAAGGACAGCTGGTTGGCTCGCAGTAGCACCATGCCATATTCCGGCACCTCGGATGTCCGCGACAATAACGGCAAGCCACGGCGCAACAAACATAAGCGACGGAACAACGGCGACAACGCTGAAGACACGGCGGTCAACACCGGATTCAGCGGATCCAAATCCGGTCAGCGGAAAAAGCCGTTCAAAAGAAACAATCAGGGACCGTCCAGTCTGGACTGCATACTGGAACGCTCGTGCCAAATTCATGGCACCTCGGACAAGCAAGCAAATCACACTGATAGAGACTGCTGGGTGTTCGAACATGCCGGTAAAATAAACGCCAAAAACAAGGACAAGGGGCTGCACATCAACGATGACGAGGAGCCCCGGCGTTCGAACACGGGGGGACAGAAGAAATTTCCTCCCCAGGTGAAAACGGTCAACATGATCTACACCACCCAGATTCCCAAACGGGAACGGAAGCGAGCACTACGGGACTTTTATGCGATGGAGCCAGTTGCCCCAAAATTCAACCCATGGTCGGCCTGTCCAATCACCGTTGATCATAGGGATCACCCTACCAGCATCCGTCACGGCAGTTCAGCCGCATTAGTCCTAGACCCAATCATCGACGGATTCCACCTCACGCGAGTCCTTATGGACGGCGGCCGCAGCCTGAACCTGCTTTACCAGGACACAGTGCGCAAAATGGGCATCGACCCTTCAAGGATCAAGCCCACCAAAACCACCTTCAAAGTTGTAATTCCTGTTGGAAATATGCCCTAGAGGCAATAATAAAAGTATTATTATTATATTTCCTTGTTCATGATAATTGTCTTTTATTCATGCTATAACTGTATTATCCGGAAATCATAATACACGTGTGAATACATAGACCACAATATGTCCCTAGTGAGCCTCTAGTTGACTAGCTCGTTGTGATCAACAGATAGTCATGGTTTCCTGGCTATGGACATTGGATGTCGTTGATAACGGGATCACATCATTAGGAGAATGATGTGATGGACAAGACCCAATCCTAAGACTAGCACAAAAGATCGTGTAGTTCATTTGCTAGAGCTTTGCCAATGTCAAGTATCTCTTCCTTCGACCATGAGAGCGTGTAACTCCTAGATACCGTAGGAGTGCTTTGGGTGTATCAAACGTCACAACGTAACTGGGTGACTATAAAGGTGCACTATAGGTATCTCCGGAAGTATCTATTGTTTTATGCGGATCGAGACTGGGATTTGTCACTCCGTGTAAACGGAGAGGTATCTCTGGGCCCACTCGGTAGGACATCATCATATGCGCAATGTGACCAAGGAGTTGATCACGGGATGATGTGTTACGGAACGAGTAAAGTGACTTGCCGGTAACGAGATTGAACAAGGTATTGGATACCGACGATCGAATCTCGGGCAAGTAACATACCGATAGACAAAGGGAATTGAATACGGGATTGATTAAGTCCTTGACATCGTGGTTCATCCGATGAGATAATCGTGGAACATGTGGGAGCCATCATGGGTATCCAGATCCCGCTGTTGGTTATTGACCGGAGAACGTCTCGGTCATGTCTACATGTCTCCCGAACCCGTAGGGTCTACACACTTAAGGTTCGATGACGCTAGGGTTATAAAGGAAGTTTGTATGTGGTTACCGAATGTTGTTCGGAGTCCCGGATGAGATCCCGGACGTCACGAGGAGTTCCGGAATGGTCCGGAGGTAAATATTTATATATGGGAAGTCCTATTTTGGCCACCGGAAAATGTTCGGGATTTTTCGGTATTGTACCAGGAAGGTTCTAGAAGGTTCCGGAGTGGGGCCCACCTACATGGGGGGACCCACATGGACGTGGGTAGTGGGGGAAAGGCCCCACACCCCTGGTCAAGGCGCACCAAGATCCCCCCCTTAGAAGGAATAAGATCATATCCCGAAGGGATAAGATCAAGATCCCTAAAAAGGGGGGATAACAATCGGTGGGGAAGGAAATAATGAGATTTCTTTCCTCCCACCATGGCCAACGCCCCAATGGACTTGGAGGGCAAGAAACCAGCCCCTCCACCCCTATATATAGTGGGGAGGCGCATGGGAGCTAAACACGAAGTTCTGGCACAGCCCTACCTCTCTTCCTACTCCTCCTCTCCCATGGTGCTTGGCGAAGCCCTGCTGGATTGCCACGCTCCTCCACCACCACCACGCCGTTGTGCTGCTGTTGGATGGAGTCTTCCTCAACCTCTCCCTCTCTCCTTGCTGGATCAAGGCGTGGGAGACGTCACCGGGCTGTACGTGTGTTGAACGCGGAGGTGCCGTCCGTTCGGCACTAGGATCATCGGTGATTTGAATCACGACGAGTACGACTCCATCAACCCCGTTCACTTGAACGCTTCCGCTTAGCGATCTACAAGGGTATGTAGATGCACTCTCTTTCTACTCGTTGCTGGTCTCTCCATAGATAGATCTTGGTGACACGTAGGAAAATTTTTGAATTTCTGCTACGTTCCCCAACAGTGGCATCATGAGCTAGGTCTATTACGTAGATTCTTTGCACGAGTAGAACACAAAGTAGTTGTGGGCGTTGATGTTGTTCAATATGCTTACCGTTACTAGTCCAATCTTGTTTCGACGGTATTGTGGGATGAAGCGGCCCGGACCGACCTTACACGTACTCTTACGTGAGACAGGTTCCACCGATTGACATGCACTTGGTGCATAAGGTGGCTAGCGGGTGCCAGTCTCTCCCACTTTAGTCGGAACGGATTCGATGAAAAGGGTCCTTATGAAGGGTAAATAGCAATTGGCATATCACGTTGTGGTCTTGCGTAGGTAAGAAACGTTCTTGCTAGAAACCCACAGCAGCCACGTAAAACATGCAACAACAATTAGAGGACGTCTAACTTGTTTTTGCAGGGTATGCTATGTGATGTGATATGGCCAAGAAGAATGTGATGAATGATATGTGATGTATGAGATTGATCATGTTCTTGTAATAGGATTCACGACTTGCATGTCGATGAGTATGACAACCGGCAGGAGCCATAGGAGTTGTCTTTATTTATTGTATGACCTGCGTGTCATTGAAGAACGCCATGTAAACTACTTTACTTTATTGCTAAACGCGTTAGTCATAGAAGTAGAAGTAGTCGTTGGCGTGACAACTTCATGAAGACACGATGATGGAGATCATGATGATGGAGATCATGGTGTCGTGCCGGTGACGATGATGATCATGGAGCCCCGAAGATGAAGATCAAAAGGAGCAAAATGATATTGGCCATATCATGTCACTATTTGATTGCATGTGATGTTTATCATGTTTATGCATCTTGTTTGCTTAGGATGACGGTAGTAAATAAGATGATCCCTTACAACAATTTCAAGAAGCGTTCTCCCCTAACTGTGCACCGTTGCTACAGTTCGTCGCTTCTAAGCACCACGTGATGATCGGGTGTGATGGATTCTTACGTTCACATACAACGGGTGTAAGACAGTTTTACACAGTGAAAACACTTAGGGTTAACTTGACGAGCCTAGCATGTACAGACATGGCCTCGGAACACGGAGACCGAAAGGTCGAGCATGAGTCGTATGGTAGATACGATCAACATGAAGATGTTCACCGATGATGACTAGTCCGTCTCACGTGATGATCGGACACTGCCTAGTTGACTCGGATCATGTGATCACTTAGATGACCAGAGGGGTGTCTATCTAAGTGGGAGTTCATAAGATGAACTTAATTATCCTGAACATAGTCAAAAGACCTTTTGCAAATTATGTCGTAAGCTCGCGCTTTAGTTCCACTGTTTAGATATGTTCCTAGAGAAAATATAGTTGAAAGTTGATAGTAGCGATTATGCGATCAGTAGAAAGCTTATGTCCTTAATGCACCGCTCAGTGTGCTGAACCCCAACATCATTTGTCGATGTTGCGAACATCGGACATACACGTTTTGATAACTACGTGATAGTTCAATTAAATGGTTTAAGTAGAGGCACCAAAGACGTTTTCGAAACGTCGCGGAACATATGAGATGTTTCGAGGGCTGAAATTGGGATTTCAGGCTCGTGCCCACGTCAAGAGGTATAAGACCTCCGACGATTTTCTTAGCCTGCAAACTAAGGGATAAAAGCTCAATCGTTGAGCTTGTGCTCAGATTGTCTGAGCACAACAATCACTTGAATCGAGTGGGAGTTGATCCTCCAGATGAGATAGTGATGTTTCCCCAAAGTCATTGCCACCAAGCTGCTAGAGCTTCGTGATTAACTATAACATATCAGGGATAGATATGATGATCCTTGAAATATTCATGATGTTTGACACCGCGAAAGTAGAAATCAAGAAGGAGCATCAATTGTTGATGGTTGGTGAAACCACTAGTTTCAAGAAGGGCAAGGGAACAAAGGGATACTTCATGAAACGGCAATTCAGTTGCTGCTCTAGTGAAGAAACCCAAGGTTGAACCCAAACCCGAGACTAAGTGCTTCTGTAATAAGGGGAACAACCACTGGAGCAGCATTACCCTAGATACTTGGTAGATGAGAAGGTTGGCAAGGTCGATAGAAGTATATTGGATATACATTATGTTAATGTGTACTTTGCTAGTACTCCTAGTAGCACCAGGGTATTGGATACTGGTTCGGTTGCTAAGTGTTAGTAACTCGAAATAAAAGCTACGGAATAAACGGAGACTAGCTAAAGGTGAGCTGACGATATATGTTGGAAGTGTTTCCAAGGTTGATATGATCAAGCATCGCACGCTCCCTCTACCACCGAGATTGGTGTTTGCGTTGAGCATAGACATGATTGGATTATGTCTATCGCAATACGGTTATTCATTTAAGGAGAATAATGGTTACTCTATTTTTGAATAATACCTTCAATGGTCTTGCACCTAAAGGAATGGTTTATTGAATCTCGGTCGTAGTGATACACATTTTCATGCCAAAAGATATAAGATAGTAATGATAGTACCACTTACTTGTGGCACTGCCATGTAAGTCATAATGGTATAAAACGCATGAAGAAGCTCCATGTTGATGGATCTTTGGACTCACTCGTTTTTGAAAAGTTTGAGACATGCGAACCATGTCTATTGGTGTATATGCATGAAGAAACTCCATGCAAATGGATCGTTCGGACTCACTTGATTTTGAATCACTTGAGATATGCAAATCATACCACATGGGCAAGATGACTGAGAAGCCTCATTTTCAGTAAGATGGAACAAGATAGCAACTTGTTGGAAGTAACACATTTTGATGTGTGCAGTCGAATGAGTGCTGAGGCATGCAGTGAATATCATTATGTTCTTACTTCACAGATGATTCGAGTAAATGTTGAGTATATTTACTTGATGAAACACAAGTCTGAATTATTGAATGGTTCAAGTAATTTCAGAGTGAAGTAGCAGATCATTGTGACAAGAGGATAAAATGTCTATGATATGATCATAGAGATGAATATCTGAGTTACGAGTTTTGGCACACAATTAAGACATTGTGGAAATTGTTTCGCAATTAATACCGCCTGGAACACCATAATGTGATGGTGTGTCCGAACATCATAGTTGCACCCTATTGGATATGGTGCGTACCATGATGTCTCTTATCGAATTACCACTATCGTTCATGGGTTAGGCATTAGAGATAACCACATTCACTTTAAATAGGGCACCACGTAATTCCGATGAGATGACACCGTATGAATTATAGTTTAGAGAAACCTAAGTTGTCATTTCTTAAAAGTTTGGGGCTGCGACGCTTATATGAAAAAGTTTCAGGTTGATAAGCTCGAACCCAAAGCGGATAAAATGCATCTTCATAGGAAACCCAAAACAGTTGGGTATACCTCCTAATTCAGATCCGAAAGCAATATGGATTGTTTCTAGAATCGGGTCCTTTCTCGAGGAAAAGTTTCTCTCAAAAGAATTGAGTGGGAGGATGGTGGAGACTTGATGAGGTTATTGAACCGTATCTTCAACTAGTGTGTGACAGGGCACAGGGAGTTGTTCCTGTGGCACCTACACCAATTGAAGTGGAAGCTTATGATATTGATCATGAAACTTCGGATCAAGTCACTCCCAAACCTCGTAGGATGACAAGGATGCATACTACTTCAGAGTGGTACGTAATCCTGTCTTGAAGGTCATGTTGCTAGACAACAATGAACCTACGAGCTATGGAGAAGCGATGGTGGGCCCGGATTCCGATAAATGGCTTGAGGCCATAAAATCCGAGAGAGGATCCATGTATGAAAACAAAGTGTAGACTTTGGCAGAACGGCTCGATGGTCGTAAGGCTAATGAGTACAGATGGATTTCAAAAGGAAGACGAACAATGATGGTAAATGTCACCATTAAGAAAGCTCGACTTGTCGTTAAGATGTTTTCCGACAAGTTCAAGGAGTTGACTACGATGAGATTTTCTCACTGGTAGCGATGCTAAGAGTCTGTTGGAACTATATTAGCGATTACTGCATTATTTATGAAATCTTGCAGATAGGATGTCAAAACATTGTTTCCTCGACGATTTTAATGAGGAAAGGTTGTATGTGATACAACCGGAAGGTTTTGTCAATCCCGAAAGATGCTAATAAGTATGCAAAGCTCCAGCAATCCTTCTAAGGACTGGAGTGAGCATCTCGGAGTTGGAATGTATGCTTTGATGATGATCAAAAAATTTTGGGTTTGTACAAAGTTTATGAGAAACTTGTATTTCCAAAGAAGTGAGTGGGAGCACTATAGAATTTCTGATGACTATATGTTGTTGACATATTGTTGATCAGAAATGACGTAGAATTTCTGGAAAGCATATAGGGTTATTTTGAAAGTGTTTTTCAATGGAAAGCCTGGATTAAGCTACTTGAACATTGAGCATCAAGATCTATAAGGATAGATCAAAATGCTTAATAATACTTTCAAATGAGCACATACCTTGACATGATCTTGAAGGTGTTCAAGATGGACCAGTCAAAGAAGGAGTTCTTGCCTGAGTTGTAAGGTACGAATTTAAGACTTAAAGCTCGACCACGGCATAATAGAGAGAAAGGACGAAGGTCGTCCCCTATGCTTAAGACGTAGGCTCTTCAGTATGCTATGCTGTGTACCGCACCTGAAGTGTGCCTTGCCATGAGTCAGTCAAGGGGTACAAGAGTGATCCAAGAATGGCTCACAGGACAGCGGTCAAAGTTATCCTTAGTAACTAGTGGACTAAGGAATTTTCTCGATTATGGAGGTGGTAAAAGAGTTCATCGTAAAGGTTACGACGATGCAAGCTTGACACCTATCCGGATAGCTCTGAGTAGAGAGACCGGATACATATAATGGAGCAATAATTTAGAATAGCTCCAAGTAGAACAGTTGTTTGGAATAGCTCCAAATAGAGCGTGGTAGCTGCATCTAGGAGATGACATAGAGATTTGTAAAGCACACACGGATCTGAAAGGTTCAGACCCGTT
>NC_041391.1:479629188-479661348 GCF_002162155.2 Triticum dicoccoides | reverse complement strand
CTGGTCAAGGCGCACCAAGATCCCCCCCTTAGAAGGAATAAGATCATATCCCGAAGGGATAAGATCAAGATCCCTAAAAAGGGGGGATAACAATCGGTGGGGAAGGAAATAATGAGATTTCTTTCCTCCCACCATGGCCAACGCCCCAATGGACTTGGAGGGCAAGAAACCAGCCCCTCCACCCCTATATATAGTGGGGAGGCGCATGGGAGCTAAACACGAAGTTCTGGCACAGCCCTACCTCTCTTCCTACTCCTCCTCTCCCATGGTGCTTGGCGAAGCCCTGCTGGATTGCCACGCTCCTCCACCACCACCACGCCGTTGTGCTGCTGTTGGATGGAGTCTTCCTCAACCTCTCCCTCTCTCCTTGCTGGATCAAGGCGTGGGAGACGTCACCGGGCTGTACGTGTGTTGAACGCGGAGGTGCCGTCCGTTCGGCACTAGGATCATCAGTGATTTGAATCACGACGAGTACGACTCCATCAACCCCATTCACTTGAACGCTTCCGCTTAGCGATCTACAAGGGTATGTAGATGCACTCTCTTTCTACTCGTTGCTGGTCTCTCCATAGATAGATCTTGGTGACACGTAGGAAAAATTTTGAATTTCTGCTACGTTCCCCAACAATTCCAGGAGTAGAGGCCCGTTGCACGGGCTCTATAACATTGGAACTGGTCTTCGGATCTCCGGATAACTTCCGAAGCGAAGAGTTAATCTTCGATATCGTCCCTTTCCATAGTGGTTACCACACACTGCTTGGACGAACCGCATTCGCTAGATTCAATGTGGTACCACACTATGCATACCCCAAGCTCAAGATGCCAGGACCGCGTGGGGTCATAACAGTCAACGGAAACATGGACCGCTCTCTCCGTACAGAAGAACATATTGCAGCCCTCGCAGCAGAAGTACAATGCGGCCTCCTCCGACAAACCACCAATCTGGCGACGACAATCTCGAACACCGTCAATCGAGTCTGGAGCACCCCGCAACAGGATCACCAGGCATGCCAAGAGCGCGCTAGCAGTCCGGCCTCCGCTCAAGCCCCATCAAAGCAGCATTCGTTCCACGCGTACACAATTACGCACTCAAAATACCATGGGCATAGGCGGAGGCGCAACAGTGACTCAGTCAACAGCGCAGTATAACCGCAACATACCTTCATAACCCCCAGCTTTTTATCTTTCAGGACATTGCTTTAGGGCAGCCTCTTCAGAAGAGCCGGATTGTCGGACTTACACAGGAGAGAAAACCAAGAAGGCAACAGGCTTTGCGCACAAAGGAAATACCCAGGTGGAATCTGTTCACGATCGTTATACCTGTTTTATATACCTACATGCAGCCTGCCCTTGGATAGGACATGTTAAATAGTCGTATTCACTTCTGCTTAAACACACTCAATGTAAACATACGCTTAAACGTATTATTCATCAATGGGAGATAATATATGGCATCATCTTATTATTCCTATTTTGCACATTTTTCCTATAAATGTTTATTTAATATTGCATCCGTACACATTGGTACGTTCATTTTGCCAGGGGCTTCTTATGGCGCCCCATAATACGGCAAGACTAGTCCGAACACTTTCAACAGTGCGGCACCCCAAACTTATAGCACTATATGCATCAACTTCGAATCATGTCTTGGGTCAATAGTTGGGTTTGCCCGGCTCCCTTGTTTTGGTACCTTACGTTCCGTTATATCGGCTAAGGTAGCACAGGGAGAACTACTGCGATTGTGTCCCGGTTCTTCTGGACGAGCACCTCAGTAGAGAAAGCCAAAAACTGACCGGCATGATGTGGCGGGAGCTAGTCGCTGTTCGAGAGGTCTTAAAATCCTTAAAGATTTTTTCCGCTTTAGGCGAGGAATAGGCCTCGTCCGATTTAGGCGTATATATCGCCCCAATTCGGCTTTCCGAATTCTAGGGGCTTCGCCAATATTTAAAATTATAGACTTCTATGGCTAAGTGAAAGTTATAAAGCCGCATAGTCCGATTGCCTTGTTCGCTGCGCCGGATACCTCCTTAAGGGACCAAAAATTTGGATAAAGATTGTCCAGGTTTTTCCAGGAACACCCCGATACTAGTTACGTGGGGGCGGAAGCCGACGACTAGCCTACTTTCAGAATTCTATAAACAGCCGCACAGAAGGTAACATTTTAAATCAAAAAGTGCTACATAGCGCAAGTAACTTCGTCTTTATATTACAACAATGATAGAAGTACATTTACTCAAGGATTGTGTCCTTGGTACATTTATCGGCCACGAGACGAGCGCCCTTCATAACGCCATCATAATATTTCTCGGGACAGCGATGCGCCTTGCCCTCCGGCGGCCCGTCCTTCACCAGCTTCTCCGCATCCAGCTTGCCCCAGTGCACCTTCGCACGGGCAAAGGCCCGGCGGGCACCCTCAATGCAAACGGACCGCTTGATCACCTCCAGCCGTGGACAAGCATTTACCATCCGCTTTATCAGGCTGAAGTAGCTGGCAGGCAAAGGCTCACCAGGCCACATCTGGACTATGAAATTTTTCATAGCCACCAACTGCTTCAGTTGGTCACTCAGAGGCACCGGGTGTTCGGCTCCAGCATACTGGGACCAGAACAGCTTCTCCGTTGAGCTCCCCTCCTCGGCACGGTAGAACTCCGCAGCATCAGAGATGTTGCATGGCAGATCTGCGAATGCCCCTGGAGAGCTCCGAATCCAGGTAAGTAAAAGAAATGTCTCCTCCACATGCTTGCTTTGCATAAAGAATGTCTTACCCGCCACTATCTTCTTGGCCGCCTGGATTTCCTGCTGTGCCTTTTCGTCTTCGGCCTTGGCATCTTTCACACTCGCAAGGGCCTTCACAAGCTCAGTCCCTTTCATCTTAAGATCATGCTCCAAGGACTCGAACTTCTTGCCCAGCTCCTGGAGCTCTTGCTGTACCTCGCCCACTCTAGCATCTTGCTTCTCGCGCTCCTTGCGCTCCAGGGCCGTCTTGTCTTCGGCCTCGGATAGCGCTTTCTTCAGAGACGCCACTTCGGTGGTGGCCCCTATTACAAAGTCACGAAGCTTTGTCGTTAGAATAACCAATTTTGTCTATCCTTTATGCGAACGAGGAATCACAAACCTTTGTTCTCTTCGAGCTGCCTCTTCGTGAGGCCGAGCTCTCCCTGTGCCTACTCCAGGTCCCGTTTGAGTCCGGCGACCTCGGCCGTGCGTACAGCAGCGGCAAGCAGCACTACCTGCTTACCCATAGGCACACCTACTATTAGACTCCTGTGGATTTTAATTGACTCTCCATTTGGCTCTTCTTTCCGAACACCAAACAGAGTATCAGGGGCTACTACCTATTGGGTGATAATTTCACACATTTTTATTACTTACCTCAAAGCCCGTCAGGAGGCTGGTGTAGGCTTCGGTTAGTCCGCTTTTGGCAGAAAGAACCTTCTGAATCACCGCACTCATAAGAGTACGGTGCTCTTCATCCATGGAAGCGCCGCGAAGCGCTTCCAGCAGACTATCCGATGCGTCTGGCGTAACGGAAGTCATCGGCACGATGGCTCGCCCTCCCTAGCGAGGGGCCGCCTGCCCGAATCCAAAACCATCGAAGGTTCCGGCACAGTATCCGGATGAGAGCCCGGCTTGTTGCGGCTCTCATCGGCACGATCCACGGGGATCCTGTACCCCGTGTGCCCGACGTCTGGAATCCCGCCTTGGGGCGTCTCCAGAGTCACCTCCCCCTGCTCTGGGAGCCTTTGGGACAACACCCCTGTGTCATCCGCGGGCCGAGGGGTAGTGGCCGTCGGGAGCGAGTTCATCGCTGAATCACTCAAAGACCCATACGAAGATGATACCTCGGGATGGACCCTAGCCGGACTACATATATGTTCGGCGTCATAACAAGACTATGAAGTGAAGTCGCACTAAAATACAACAGGGTGCGGATACTTACGATCTTGCTAGGGGCTTCCCCCTGGGCAGCCACCCCTCCTCGCTACAGGCGGCAGTGGTGGAGTAATCCGGAAGGGACGCCTTTCCCTTCTTGGACGTCCTAGCCTCCCCCTCTGGGGCGGCCTTCCTCTTCTTCTCCTCCCCAGTGCGGGGAGGCAGAGTTTCTTCATGTTTCCCCCTGCCTCCGTAGGAGGAATTTGCCTCGTCGTCTTCGGACGACAAGGGTATAACGGCCTTGCGCCGGGGACCCTTCTTATTCTTCTGGCCCGCCTTCTCAGGCCCCCCATCCTCTCCGGATGGGGCATCCTCTTCCTCTTCTTCCTCCCCTTCGGGGGAGGAGTGTTCCTTGTCGTCTTCGGATGAGGCTTCCGGTACAACCTTACGCAGGAGACCCTCCCTGCTCCCCGGGGCCTTCTTTTCGGCCTTCTTCTCCGGCGCCTTGTTGGGCGCCAGGACTAGCATCTCCGTTAGGAGAGCATCTGCTGGGCCTTCTGGCAGTGGAGCCGGACATTCAATCCGCTCCGCTGTCTCCACCTACTCCTGACCAAATACACACAATGACTTAAGATTCCCCCATGAGTACATTGCGAAGAACTGGATCCGGTGGTAGTCAGAAAACTCACCGGACGGGGAAGCCGCGCGGCGTGAAGTCCGCGATCCTCGGATATGGGAGGAGGTACTTCAGAGGCCTTGAACAGCGCCTTCCAGGCGCGTTTGTGCGTCATGCCGTAGAGCTTTTGGAGCGTCTGGTGTTCGGCCGGGACGAACTCCCACAGATTAAAAGCCCGTCTTTGGCACGGAAGAATCCGGCGGACAAGCATGACCTGGACCACGTTGACAAGCTTGATTTTCTTGTCCTTCATATTCTTGATGCAATTCCGGAGTCCGGTCAGCTCTACAGGTTCGCCCCAGGCCAGGCCCTTCCTTTCCCAGGAGGTGAGCCGCATGGGGGTTCCGGATCGGAATTCGGGGGCCGCCGCCCAGTTGGCGTCGCACGGCTCGGTGATATAGAACCACCCCGATTGCCACCCTTTCACGGTCTCCGTGAAGGAGCCGTCAAGCCAGGTGACGTGGGGCATCTTGCCCACCATGGCGCCTCTGCACTCCGCTTGCTGGCCGCTCATGATCTTCGGCTTCATGCAGAAGATTCGTAGCCACAGGCTGAAGTGAGGCCTGATGCGGAGGAAGGCCTCGCAAACGATGATAAACGCCGAGATGTTGAGGACGAAATTTGGGGCTAGATTGTGGAAATCTAGCCCGTAGTAGAACATGAGCCCACGGACGAAGGGATGAAGTGGAATTCCCAGTCCATGCATAAAGTGGGCGAGAAATACGACCCTCTCATGGGGTTCCGGAGTTGGAGTGACCTGCCCTTTATCCGGCAGCCGGTGCGCCATGTCTGCAGCCAAGTACCCGGCCGCCCGAAGCTTCGCAATATGCTCCTTTACGATGGAGGCCACCCACTTGCCTCCTGATCCAGACATGTTTGGCTGTGCGGCGAAAGAGTGAACCAGGACGCTGGAGCTCGAGGGTGTGGGAATGGATAAGCAGAGGAGGAAGAAGGCGTGGGTGAAAATGGGGAATCCTTATCCCTTTATAGAGGCGACGAACGATGTGCCCTCCACCTTCCCGTTGAGAATCGCTTATTTCCCAAATGCCATGATTGATTGCGCGGTTGGGTTACCCATACCCGTATTGATGGAAATCCCATGATAAGGGGACATGATCTTTGCTGTGACAAGACGTGCCAAGGAAACCGCCTCGCAATGTGCGCTATGGCTGGTTGTGGGAAAACGGTTCGAATAATGACCCGACCGTAGTGTCATGTCACTTTGTCTAAAGTTGTCAGCAGATTATATTTGTGAAATATCATTCTCTCTACGGTGGTGTATGAGGATCATCTTGCAGATCCGGACACGGTCTAAGTGTTCGATAATTATTTTGGAGTATTCGGAGATGGAACCCGCCTTGCAATGCCGAAGACAAAACTGCGCGCCGGACTCATCATCATTGAAGCCTGGTTCAGGGGCTACTGAGGGAGTCCTGGATTAGGGGGTATTCGGACAGACGGACTATATACTTTGTCCAGACTGATGGAGCGTGAAGATGCAAGACTCAAGACTACGTCCCGTGTCCGGATGGGACTCTCCTTTGCGTGGAAGACAAGCTTGGCGATCCGGATATTATATTTCCTTCCTTGTAACCGACTCCATGTAAACCCTAGCCCTCTCCGGTGTCTATATAAACCGGAGAGGTTGGTCCTTAGAGGGACAATCACAATCATAATCATCATAGGCTAGCTTCTAGGGTTTAGCCTCTACTATCTCGTGGTAGATCAACTCTTGTACCACTCATATCATCAATATCAATCAAGCAGGAAGTAGGGTTTTACCTCCATCGAGAGGGCCCAAACCTGGATTAACATTGTGTCCCTTGCCTCCTATTACCATTAGGCTAAGACACACAGATCGGGACCCCATACCTGAGATCCGCCGGTTTTGACACCGACAGGCACCCCTTGGAAGACACAACAATTGATCCCTTGGATCTCTTAGCCGTATGCGGTGCCCCCCTCCACCATAATTCACCTCGATAATATCATAGTCGTGCTTAGGCGAAGCCCTGCATCGGTAGAACATCATCATCGTCACCACGTCGTCGTGCTGATGGAACTCTCCCTCAAAGCTCGGCTGAATCGGAGTTCGAGGGACGTCATCGAGCTGAACGTGTGCTGAACTCGGAAGTGCCGTACGTTTGGTACTTGATCGGTCGGATCGGGAAGACGTACGACTACATCAACTGCGTTGTACTAACGCTTCCACTTCCGGTCTACGAGGGTACGTGGACAACACTCTCCCCTCTCGTTGCTATGCATCACCATGATCTTGCATGTGCGTAAGATTTTTTTTGAAATTACTATGTTCCCCAACAACTTGTCCGAGATTCGGTCGTCGATATCATCATACCTAGTTCAATCTCGTTACCGGCAAGTCTCTTTACTCGTTCAATAATGCTTCATCCCGCAACTAACTCATTAACGACATTGCTTGCAAGGCTTATAGTGATGAGCATTACCGAGAGGGCCCAGAGATACCTCTCCGATACATGGAGTGACAAATCCTAATCTTGATCTATGCCAACCCAACAAACACCTTCAAAGATAGCTGTAGAGCATATTTATAATCAGCCAGTTACGTTTTAATGTTTGACAGCACACAAGGTGTTCCTCCGGTATTCAGGAGTTGCATAATCTCATAATTTGAGGAACGTGTATAAGTCATGAAGAAAGCAGTAGCAATGAAACTGTAACAATCATAATGCTAAGCTAATGGATGGGTATTGTCCATCACATCATTCTCCTAATGATGTGATCCCGTTCATCAAATGACAACACATGTCTATGGTTAGGAAACATAACCATCTTTGATTAACGAGCTAGTCAAGTAGAGGCATACTAGGGACATTATGTTTTGTCTATGTATTCACACATGTACTATGTTTCCGGTTAATACAATTCTAGCATGAATAATAAACATTTATTATGATATAAATAAATATAAATAACAACTTTATTATTGCCTCTAGGGCATATTTCCTTCAGTCTCCCACTTACACTAGAGTCAATAATCTAGTTCACATCGCCATGTGATTTAACATCAATAGTTCACATCTGTATGTGATTAACACCAATAGTTCACATCGCCATGTGACCAAAAACCAAAGGGTTTACTAGAGTCCATAATCTAGTTCACATTGCTATGTGATTAACACCCAAAGAGTACTAAGGTGTGATCATATTTTGCTTATGAGAGAAGTTTAGTCAACGGGTCTATCACATTCAGAGTTGTATGTATTCTGCAAATATTCTATGTCTATAATGCTCTGCATAAAGCTACTCTAGCTAATTGCTCCCACTTTCAATATGTATCCAGATTGAGACTTAGAGTCATCTGGATTGGTGTAAAAGCTTGCATCGACGTAACTCTTTATGATGAACTCTTTATCACCCCCATCACCGAGAAACATTTCCTTAGTCCTCACTAAGGATAATTTTGACCGCTGTCCAGTGATCTACTCTTAGATCACTATTGTACCCCTTGCCGAACTCATGGCAACGTACACAATAGGTCTGGTACACAACACAACATGCTTTATAGAACCTATGACTGTGGCATAGGGAATGACTTTTATTCTCTTTCTATCTTCTGCCATGGTCGGGCATTGAGTCTTACTCAACTTTACACCTTGTAATACAAACAAGAACACCTTCTTTGACTGATCCATTTTGAACTCTTTCAAAAACTTGTCAAGGTATTTACGCATTGAAAAATCCTATCAAGCGTCTTGATCTATCTCTACAGATCTTGATGCCCAATATGTAAGGAGCTTCACTGAGCTCTTTCATTGAAAAACTCTTATTCAAGTATCCCTTTATGCTATCCATAAATTCTATATCATTTCCAATCAACAATATGTCATATAGTATTAGAAATGCTGCAGAGCTCCCACCCACTTTCTTGTAAATACAGGCTTCTCCAAAAGTCTGTATAAAACCATATGCTTTGATCACACTATCAAAGCGTTTATTCCCACTCCGAGAGGCTTGGACCAGTCCATAAATGGATCATTGGAGCTTGCACACTTTTTTAGCACCCTTTGGATCGACAAAACCTTCTAGTTGCATCATATACAACTCTTCTTCCAGAAATCCATTCAGGAATACAGTTTTGGCATCCATCTGCCAAATTTCATAATCAAAAAATGCAGCAATTGCTAACATGATTCGGACAGACTTAAGCATCGCTATGGGTGAGAAAGTCTCATCGTAGTCAACTCCTTGAACTTGTCGAAAACCTTTTGCGACAAGTCGAGCTTTGTAGATAGTAAAACTACTATCAGCGTTTGTCTTCCTCTTGAAGATCCATTTATTCTTAATGGCTTGCCGATCATCGGGCAAGTCCACCAAAGTCCACACTTTGTCCTCATACATGGATCCCATCTCAGATTTCACGGCCTCAAGCCATTTCGCGGAATCTGGGCTCATCATCGCTTCCTCATGGTTCGTAGGCTCATCATGGTCTAGCAACATGACTTCTAGAATAGGATTACTATACCCCTCTGGTGCAAATCATACTTTGGTTGACCAACGAGGTTCGGTAGTAACTTGATCTGAAGTTTCATGATCATCATCATTAGCTTCCTCACTAATTGGTGTAGGAATCACTGGAACTGATTTTTGTGATGAACTACTTTCCAATTCGGGAGAAGGTACAATTACCTCATCAAGTTCTACTTTCCTCCCACTCACTTCTTTTGAGAGAAAACTCCTTCTCTAGAAAGGATCCATTCTTAGCAACAAATATCTTGCCTTCGGATCTCTGATAGAATGTGTACCCAACAGTTTCTTTTGGATATCCTATGAAGATATATTTCTTCGATTTGGGTTCGAACTTGTCAGGTTGAAGCTTTTTCACATAAGCATCGCAGCCCCAAACTTCAAGAAACGACAACTTTGGTTTCTTGCCAAACCATAGTTCATAAGGCGTTGTCTCAATGGATTTCGATGGTGCCTAGTGTAACTTGAATGCAGCTGTTTCAAATGCATAACCCCAAACCGATAGTGGTAAATCGGTAAGAGGCATCATAAATCACACCATATCCAATAAAGTGCGGTTATGATGTTCGGACACACCATTACGCTGTGGTGTTCCAGGTGGCGTGAGCTGTGAAACTATTCCACATTGTTTTAAATGAAGGCCAAACTCGTAACTCAAATATTCTCCTCCACGATCAGATCGTAGAAACTTTGTTTTCTTGTTACGATGATTCTCCACTTCACTCTGAAATTCTTTGAACTTTTCAAATGTTTCAGACGTGTGTTTCATTAAGTAGATATACCCATATCTTCTCAAATCATCTGTGAAGGTCAGAAAATAATGATACCCGCCACGAGCATCAACACTCATTGGACCGCATACATCAGTATGTATTATTTTCAATAAGCCAGTAGCTCATTTCATTGTTCCGGAGAACGGAGTTTTAGTCATCTTGCCCATAAGGCATGGTTTGCAAGCATCAAATGATTCATAATCAAGTGATTCCAAAAGTCCATCTTTATGGAGTTTCTTTATGTGCTTTACGCCGATATGACCCAAACGGCAATGCCACAGATAAGTTGCACTATCATTATCAACTTTGCATCTTTTGGCATCAATACTATGAATATGTGTATTATCACGATCGAGATTCAATAAACCATCAACATTGGGTGTATGACCATAGAAGGTTTTATTCATGTAAACATAATAACAATTATTCTCTGTCTTAAATGAATAACCGTATTGCAATTAACATGATCTAATCATATTCATGCTCCACGCAAACACCAAATAACATTTATTTAGGTTCAACACTAATCCCGAAAGTATAGAGAGTGCTCGATGATGATCATATCAATCTTGGAACCACTTCCAACACACATCGTCACTTCATCCTCAACTAGTCTCTATTTATTCTGCAACTCCTGTTTCGAGTTACTAATCTTAGCAACCGAACAAGTATCAAATACCCAGGGATTACTACGAGCACTAGTAAGGTACACATCAATAATATGTATATCAAATATACCTTTGTTCACTTTGCCATCCTTCTTATCCGCCAAATATTTGGGGCAGTTCCACTTCCTGTGACCATTTCCTTTGCAGTAGAAGCACTCAGTTTCAGGCTTAGGTCCGGCTTTGGGCTTCTTCACGGGAGTGACAACTTGCTTGCCATTCTTCTTGAAGTTCCCTTTCTTTCCCTTTGCCCTTTTCTTGAAACTAGTGGTCTTGTTTAATCGTCAACAACTGATGCTCTTTCTTGATTTCTACCTTCGTCCATTTCATCATCACGAAGAGCTCGAGAATCGTTTTTGTCATCCCTTGCATACTATAGTTCATCACGAAGTTCTAGTAACTTGGTGATGGTGACTAGAGAACTCTGTCAATCACTATCTTATCTGGAAGATTAACTCCCACTTGATTCAAGTGATTGTAGTACCCAGACATTCTGAGCACATGCTCATTAGTTGAGCAATTCTCCTCCATATTTTAGGCAAAGTACTTGTCAGAGGTCTCATACCTCTTGACATGGGCATGAGTCTGAAATACCAATTTCAGCTCTTGGCACATCTCGTATGCTCCGTGACATTTCAAAAACATTTTGAAGTCCCGGTTCTAAGCCGTAAAGCATGGTGCACTAAACTATCAAGTAGTCATCATATTGAGCTAGCTAAACATTCATAACGTCTGCACCTGCTCCTACAATAGGTCTATCACCTAGCGGTGCATCAAGGACATAGTTCTTCTGTGTAGCAATGAGGATACACCTCAGATCACGGACCCAGTCCACATCATTGCTACTATCATCTTTCAACTTAGTTTTCTCTAGGAACATATAAAAAACAGAGGGAAGCTATAATGCGAGTTATTGATCTACAACATAATTTGCAAAATACTATCAGGACTAAGTTCATGATAAATTAAAGTTCAATTAATCATATTACTTAAGAACTCCCACTTAGATAGACATCCCTCTAGTCATCTAAATGATCATGTGATCCAAATCAACTAAGCCATGCCCAATGATCACGTGAGATGGAGTAGTTTTCAATGGTGAACATCACTATGTTGATCATATCTACTATATGATTCACGCTCGACCTTTCGGTCTCAGTGTTCCGAGGCCATATCTGCATATGCTAGGCTTGTCAAGTTTAACCCGAGTATTTTGCGTGTGCAAAACTGGCTTGCACCCGTTGTATGTGAATGTAGAGCTTATCACACCCGATCATCACGTGGTGTCTCGGCACGATGAACTGTAGCAATGGTGCATACTCAGGGAGAACACTTATACCTTGAAATTTAGTAAGGGACCATCTTATAATGCCACCGCCGTATTGAGCAAAATAAGATGCATAAAAGATAAACATCACATGCAATCAAAATATGTGACATGATATGGCCATCATCATCTTGTGCTCATGATCTCCATCACTGAAGCATCGTCATGATCTCCATCGTCACCGACGCGACACCTTGATCTCCATCGTAGCATTGTTGTCGTCTCGCCAACTATTGTTACTATGACTATCGCTACCGCTTAGTGATAAAGTAAAACAATTACATGGCGATTGCGTTGCATATAATAAAGCGACAACCATATGGCTCCTGCCAGTTGCCGATAACTTTGTTACAAAACATGATCATCTCATACAACAATATATATCACATCATGCCTTGACCATATCACATCACAGCAAGCCCTGCAAAAACAAGTTAGACGTCCTCTACTTTGTTGTTGCAAGTTTTACGTGGCTGCTACGGGCTTCTAGCAAGAACCGTTCTTACCTATGCATCAAAACCACAACGATTTTTCGTCAAGTGTGTTGTTTTAAACTTCAACAAGGACCGGCCGTAGTCAAACTCGATTCAACTAAAGTTGGAGAAACAAACACCCGCCAGCCACCTTTGTGCAAAAACACGTCGGTAGAACCAGTCTCATGAACGCGGTCATGTAATGTCGGTCCGGGCCGCTTCATCCAACAATACCGCCGAATCAAAGTAAGACGTTGGTGGTAAGTAGTACGACTATTATCACCCACAACTCTTTGTGTTCTACTCATGCTTATAACATCTACGCATAGACCTGGCTCAGATGCCATTGTTGGGGAACGCGGTAATTTCAAAAAAAAATCTTCGATCGCGCAAGATCTATCTAGGTGATGCATAGTAACAAGAGGGGAGAGTGTGTCCACGTACCCTCGTAGACCGAAAGCGGAAGCGTTTCAATATCGTGGTTGATGTAGTCGAACGTCTTCGTGATCCAACCGATCCAAGTACCGAACGTACGGCACCTCCGCGTTCAGCACACATTCAGCTCGATGACGTCCCTCATACTCTTGATCCAGTTGAGGCAGAGGGAGAGCTTCGTCAGCACGACGGCGTGGCGGCGGTGATGATGAAGTTATCGGCGCAGGGCTTCGCCTAAGCACTACGATGATATGACCGAGGTGTGTTTCTGTGGAGGGGGACACCGCACACGGCTAAAAGATCAACTTGTGTGTCCTAGGGTGCCCACTCCCCACGTATATAAAGGAGGGGGAGGAGGAGGCCGGCCAAGGGGGAGGCATGCCATGGGGAGGGAGTCCTACTAGGACTCCAAACCTAGTAGGATTCGCCCCCCCCCCCCTTGAGGGAGTCCTGGATTAGGGGGTATCCGGACAGCCGGACTATACACTTTGTCCGGACTATTGGAGCGTGAAGATACAAGACTCAAGACTTTGTCCCGTGTCCGGATGGGACTCTCCTTTGCGTGGAAGGCAATCTTGGCGATCCGGATAATAGATTTCCTTCTTTGTAACCGACTCTGTGTAAACCCTAGCCCCCTCCGGTGTCTATATAAACCGGAGGGTTTAGTCCTTAGAGACACAATCATAATCATCATAGTCTAGCTTCTAGGGTTTAGCCTCTACGATCTCGTGGTAGATCAACTCTTGTACTACTCATATCATCAATATCAATCAAGCAGGAAGTAGGGTTTTACCTCCATCGAGAGGGCTCAAACCTGGGTAAAACATCGTGTCCCTTGCCTCCTGTTACCATTAGCCTTAGACGCACAGATCGGGACCCCCTACCCGAGATCCAGCAGTTTTGACACCGACATTGGTGCTTTCATTGAGATTTCCTCTGTGTCGATGCTGCAAAGCTTTATGGCTCCTTCAATCGTCAACAACAACACGGTCTAGGGTGAGATTTTTCTCCCCAGACAGATCTTCGTGTTCGGCGGCTTCGCACTACGGGCCAATTCGCTTGGCCATCTGGAGCAGATCGATAGCTACACCCCTGGCCATCAGGTCAGATTCAGAAACTTGAACTATATGGCCGATGTCCGCGGAGACTTGTCCTTCGATGGATTCGGGCCTACGCGAGGAGCGCCGAACAGTCACGATGAGCATGGCTTAGACCTGCTGTCGGACAATACTCGGGATATCGCGCCCGCAGGAGCCCTGGACCTAAATCCGGGCAGATTGCGTCGTCCGGGGACGGGTGGATGGACCCCTCCCCGGAGGCCGCACACTCATCGGCAGAAGAGCCAAACGCGGACTTCATCCCCAAGGAAGCTTGTGTCTCCGGACTCCTGGACTTGTGTCTGGTGATAGGTCCCAGACCGTGCGCCCCCGAGCCCGCCGATTCTGGCCAGGCTCTGGTAATGGAATTTGCCGCTGCGGATATCTTCCAGCACTCGCCCTTTGGTGACATGCTAAACTCACTAAAGTCTCTCTCTTTGCCAGTAGACTCTTGGCCGAACTATGTCCGGCTCAAGGGGGAAGAAGGCAATGAAGAAATTCGTTACCCACCCACCACCCACTTCATAGCCACTATCACGCCGTAATAGACATGCTCGACTTCGACTCTGATGACACCGACGGTATGGACGTCGGCGCAGGAGACAACTCAAAACCACCACCCACGGGGCGCTGGACTGCCACCTCATCATATGATATATACATGGTGGACACACCTAAGGAGGACGATGGTGATAAAATGGAGGAGAAAACCCCCGGACAAAAGCCAAAACGATGGCGCAGACGCTGCTCTAGGTCCAGCCACAGTAAAAACAGCGATAACAGCGCTCGAAGGATCGACCCCCCAGACAGCTCCAAAGGCAACAATGACCATATGGACCCGGCGATGGAGCAGGAGGAGCCAGGTCACACCGAACACAGCCCGGAGCAGACACCCGATCACAGCGATCCCGAGGGCCGAACCCATCAACCCGCCCCGAGAGAGGAGCAAAGCCCGGACGACGATGCATTCATCATCCCAAAAACACGTTTGGAACGAGATAACCTCCACAGAAAGCTCATGGCCACTGCGAGGACTCTAAAGAAGCAGAAGCAAAGGCTTAGGGCCTCCTAGGAAACGCTCAATCGCAGATGGAATACAGTGCTAGACACTGTAGAAAAATACGGCGATGATCGCCGCACAAAGAGCTATCCAAAGCGCAAGCTGCTGCCAAAATTCGACGATGAGGCCATTCCACCGAAGAACAATACGACCAGTCGGCTGGACAAACCACATCGTAACCGCAACAAAACAGCCACTGACACCGCACATGATTTACGCGAGCTACTGGACAAAAAGGCCGGCGCAACCAGGTCCATCTACGGATCTAGAGGACACGCTCCGGTGAAGGATTATGGTCACCAAAACGATCATACTGATCGAATACCAGTTCAGAATCAACACCGGACACAACAACACTCAACAGCATGCCACAACATGTCCAGATACATAGGAGCCGCTCATCCTCTGTGCTTCACCGAAGAGGTGATGGACCACGAATTTCCACGGGGTTTCAAACCCGTGAACATAGAGGCATATGGCGGAACGACAGACCCCGGGGTCTGGATTGAGGATTTTATCCTGCATATCCACATGGCTCAGGGGGACGACCTCCACGCCATGAAATACCTTCCCCTCAAGTTGAAGGGACCAGCTCGGCACTGGTTGAAAAGCCTCCCCGAAAATTCAATCGGAAGTTGGGAGGAACTTGAAGATGCCTTTAGGGCCAATTTTCAAGGGACCTATGTCCGACCTCCGGACATGGACGATTTAAGTCACAAAATTCAACAGCCCGGAGAGTCCGCCCGCAAGCTTTGGAATAGATTCCTCACTAAGAAGAATCAAATTGTTGATTTCCCGGATGCCAAAGCCCTAGCGGCCTTCAAGCACAGTATCCGAGAGGAGTGGCTCGCCAGACACCTCGGCCAAGAAAAGCCAAGGACAATGGCAGCCTTAACAAGCCTTATGACCCACTTTTGCGCGGGTGAAGACAGCTGGTTGGCCCGTAGAGGCACCAGCGACCCAAGTACATCCGAACTAAGGGATGCCAACGGGAAGCCACGACGCAATAAAAACAAACATCAAAACAAGGAAGAAAGTCTGGACAACACAACGGTCAACGCCGGATTCAGGGGCTCTCGACCCCGTCAACAAAAGAAGCCATTTAAAGGCAGCAAAGAAGGACCATTCGGCCTAAACAAAGTCCTGGACAGACTGTGCCAAATTCATGGCACCCCCGAAAAACCTGCGAACCACACTCATAGAGAATGCTGGGTCTTTAAGCAGGCTGGCAAATTAAATGCCGAACACAAGGGAAGGGAAACACCAAGTGAAGACGAGGATGAGCATCGCCAGCCGAACACTAGGGGGACAGAAAAAATTCCCACCAGAGGTAAAAACAGTAAACATGATCCAGGTGACTCACATACCCATAAGAAGGCGCAAACGCGCGCTCAAAGACGCATACGCTACAGAGCCCATCGCCCCCAAACTTAACCACTGGTCGGCCTACCCAATCACCTTCGATCACAGGGATCACCCGACTAGTATGCGGCACGAAGGATCAGCGGCCTTGGTGCTCGACCCAATAATCGACGGATACCATCTCACTCGCGTCCTCATGGACGGCGGCAGTAGTCTTAACCTAATATACCAGGACACTGTCCGCAGGATGAGGATAGACCCATCCAGAATCAGCCAAAATAACACCACCTTTGAAGGGGTGATACCAGGCATTGAAGCCCGCTGCAGGGGCTCCCTCGTACTAGAGGTGACATTCGGCTCCCCAGGAAACTTCCGAAGTGAAGAACTACCCTTCACAATCGCCCCCTCCAAAGTGGTTATCATGCCTTGCTCGGGAGAATGGCCTTCGCCCGCTTCAACGCAGTACCGCACTATGCCTACCTTAAACTCAAGATGCCTGGCCCACGTGGGGCCATCATCGTCAACGGAAATATAGAGCATTCCTTACGCGCGAAAGAGTATGAAACGACTCTAGTAGCCGCACTCTAAGCGGCCGCTAATATCAAAACGCATGATTGGTTGTTAAGACCACGGACACGGTTAGACGAGTCCGGTAGCCCAGATAAACCTGAGCTGGGGCGCCATACATGTAATCCCATAGAGGACAAGAGGCTATTGATATTTAATAAAGCCCCACTATTGGCTTGACCTTATTAACAAGCCAATGTCTTACACTTTTACTATCCATCGCACGCTTACGGCATACTCTTCTACATGAGTTTTGCTTTTTACAGACACCATTCGTGCGATACCCTCCCAGGACACGGCACAACGGAGACAAAGGCGCATACGTGCAGCAGGGCCTTGCTCAAAGGTTTCTCTTTAGATTAAGCCCCTGTGTAAACCTTTTTTATTGTCTCTTGTTGTTTACACATCCCATGGGTACTACACACACAGAGGATATTACCGTTATTGGCATTTCGCCACGACAGACTAATGCACGTACCTGGAAATACAGGGTTCATAATGAAGGGCATTATTCAGCCCAGTATATCTTACAAAGTCCGAATACCTTCGGGAGTGTTCGGCATCGCGAGTTTGGCCTTATATGCATCAGCTCCGAATCATGTCTTTGGTCAAATGTTGGGTTTGCCCGGCTCCTGGGTTTGTCGCCTTACGTTCCGTTCTTATCGGCTAAGGCGGCCAAAGGAGAACTACTGCGATTGTGCCCTGGTTATTCCAGATGAGCAGCTCAGTAGAGAAAGCCGAAAGCTGACTGTCATGATATAGCAAGAGCATGTTCAACCACTCGAAGACTTATCGGAATCTTTAGGATTCCTCCGCATTAACGAAGGACCGTTTCCCGGTCATGTACACACGCACCCGTATTCGGATGCACGTGAAGGTACCTGGGGCTACATAGTAGCCCCACCATCAAACTCCTATGGCTAAGTGAAAGTGTTACAGCTATATAGTCCGGTTGCCTAGTTCGACGTGCGATCACCTCCTTAATGGACCAAGATGTTGGATCAAGTGTGATTATGCATACTTTCGTGAACACCCCCACATTGCATGCGGGGGGGCTGAAGCCAACGACTGCTAACTTTCAGATTACATTTATACATAAAACGGCCACACAGGAGGCACAATAACACTTTCGGGCAAAAAGTATAAACATAGCCTTCATAATTAAAATAGCATTGTTTTTACAATGAAACGATTTGTCACTCGAACATGACATTCTTTGAGCACTGAGCCTCTATTAAGCGAGCACCTTCTGTTACCTGCTCCAAGTAGTGCTCGGCCGGATCCTGGTCTCCCGCCGGATTCTGGGATGCAATGATGGTGGCCTCCATATCTGTCCAATATGCTTTAACGCGGGCAAGAGCCATCTGTGCACCCTCTATGCACGCCGACCTCTTCATGGCATCGATCTGCGATACAGCACCAAGGAATTGTTGCACTAAGCCAAAATAACTGTCCGGCTTAGGCCCCTTCGGCCATAGATGGTCTATTACAGACCGCATTGCAAGACCGGACAGCCTATGAAGCTCAGCCACAGCAGCCATCCTCTCACTCAACGGCAATGGGCGTGTGGGAGCACAGAATTGCGACCAGAACACCTTCTCCACTTCATCATCATTTTGATCCTCGAAAAACTTGGCCGCATCAGTCGTACTCTTAGCCAAATCCGCATACGCGTCTGTAGGGCTCCAGCGTCGATCCAGGGGAGCATACTTCGGATCTAAAAACTTCATCTGCAATAAATAGGGGTTTCCAACCACGATTTCACCGGCCTGTCGAAGCTCCTCCCGCGCATCCCTGATCTCGGACCGCGTCTCCTTGGCCGCATCAAGTGTCTTCTTCAGGTCTGCCGAATTAGCCTGATTCTCTTTTTCAAGGAGCTCATACCGGTCAGCGGCATTTTTCAGCTCCACAGCCATTTGATACGTCTCCACCGTATCTATAAATTTTGATTGTTCCATGCTATTATATTACCCCTTTTGGATGTTTATGGGCTTTATTTTACACATTTATATCATTTTTGGGACTAACCTACTAACCGGAGGCCCAGCCCATATTGCTGTTTTTTTGCCTATTTCAGTATTTAGAAGAAAAGGAATATCAAACGGAGTCCAAACGGAATGAAACCTTCGGGAGCGTGATTTTTTGGAACGAACGTGATCCAGAGGACTTGGAGTGCAAGTCAAGAAGCAGCCGAGGCTCCCACGAGATAGGAGGGCGCGCCCCCCTGTAGGGCGTGCCCCCCTATCTCGTGGGCCCCTCAGGCGGCCACCGACGTACTTCTTCCTCCTATATATACCTATGTACCCCGAAAACATCCACGAGCACCACAAAACACAATTTCCACCACCGTAACCTTCTGTATCCGCGAGATCTCATCTTGGAGCCTTTGTCGGCACTCTGTCGGAGGGGGAATCGACCATGGAGGGCTTCTACATCAACATCCTTGCCCCTCCTATGAGTTGTGAGTAGTTTACCACAGACCTACGGGTCCATAGTTATTACCTAGATGGCTTCTTCTCTCTTTTTGGATCTCAATACAATGTTCTCCCCCTCTCTTGTGGAGATCTATTCGATGTAAACTCTTTTTGCGGTGTGTTTGTCGAGATCCGATGAATTGTGGGTTTATGATCAAGTTTATCTATGAATAATATTTAAATCTTCTCTGAATTCTTTTATGTATGATTGAGTTATCTTTGCAAGTCTCTTCGAATTATCGGTTTGGTTTGGCCTACTAGATTGATCTTTCTTGCCATGGGAGAAGTGCTTAGCTTTGGGTTCAATCTTGCGGTGTCCTTATCCAGTGACAGAAAGGGTTGCAAGGCACGTATTGTATTGTTGCCATCGAGGATAACAACATGGGGTTTATGTCATATTTCTTGAGTTTATCCCTCTACATCATGTCATCTTGCTTAATGCGTTACTCTATTCTTATGAACTTAATACTCTAGATGCAGGCAGGAGTCGGTCGATGTGTGGAGTAATAGTAGTAGATGCAGGCAGGAGTCGGTCTACTTGTTATGGATGTGATGCCTATATACATGATCATGCCTAGATAATCTCATAACTATGCGCTTTTCTATCAATTGCTCGATAATAATTTGTTCACCCACTGTAATACTTATGCTATCTTGAGAGAAGCCTCTAGTGAAACCTATGGCCCCCGGGTCTATCTCTTATCATATTTGCTTTCAATCTAGTTTTATTTGCATCTTTACTTTTTGCATCTATATTATAAAATACCAAAAATATATTTATCTTATCTTACTTTCTTTATTAGATCTCACTTTCACAAGTGGCCGTGAAGGGATTGACAACCCCTTTATTGCGTTGGTTGCGAGTTTTTTGTTTGTTTGTGTAGGTGCGTGGGGGTTTTGAGGAGCCTCCTACTGGATTGATACCTTGGTTCTCAAAAACTAAGGAAATACTTACGCTACTATTGCTGCATCACCCTCTCCTCTTCGAGGGAAACCAACGCAAGCTCAAGATGTAGCAAGAAGGATTTCTGGCGCCGTTGCCGGGGAGGTCTTCGCTCAAGTCAAGACATACCAAGTACCCATCACAAACCCATCTCCCTCACATTTACATTATTTGCCATTTGCCTCTCATTTTCCTCTCCCCCACTTCACCCTTGCTGTTTTATTCGCCCTCTCTTTCCCAATCTCCTCCTCTCTTTTTGCTTGCCTTTTTCTGTTTGCTTGTGTGTTGGATTACTTGTTGCCATGGCGCAAGATAATACCAAATTGTGTGATTTCTCAAATACCAATAATAATGATTTCCTTAGTACTCCGATTGCTCCTCTTAATGATGTTGAGTCTTGTGAAATAAATACTGCTTTGCTGAATCTTGTTATGAAGGATCAATTTGCAAGCCTTCCTAGTGAAAATGCCGCTACTCATCTAAACAACTTTGTTGATTTGTGTGATATGCAAAAGAAGAAAGATATGGATAACAATATTGTCAAATTGAAGTTATTCCCGTTTTCACTTAGAGATCGTGCTAAAGTTTGGTTTTCGTCTTTGCCTAAAAATAGTATTGATTCTTGGAACAAGTGCAAAGATGCTTTTATCTCTAAGTATTTTCCTCCCGCTAAGATTATTACTCTTAGGAACGATATTATGAATTTTAAACAACTTGATCATGAGCATGTTGCCCAATCTTGGGAAAGAATGAAATTAATGCTTCGCAATTGCCCTACTCATGGTTTGAATTTATGGATGATCTTACAAAAATTTTATGCCGGTTCGAACTTTGCTTCTAGAAATCTCTTAGATTCGGCCGCGGGAGGCACGTTTATGGAAATCATGTTAGGAGATGCTACAAAACTTCTTGATAATATTATGGCTAATTATTCTCAATGGCACAGCGAAAGATCTTCTAGTAAAAAAGTGCATGCTATAGAAGAAATCAATGTTTTGAGTGGAAAGATGGATGAACTTATGAAATTATTTGCTACTAAAAATACTCCTCTTGATCCCAATGATATGCCTTTGTCTTCTTTGATTGAGAATAATGAATCTATGGATGTGAATTTTTTTGGTAGGAATAGCTTTGGAAACAACGCTTATAGAGGAAACTTTAATGCTAGACCATTCCCTAGTAATTCCTCTAATAATTATGGAAATTCCTACAGTAATTCTTATGGTAATTTTAATAAGATGCCCTCTGATTTTGAGAATAGTGTGAAAGAATTTATGATTTCTCAAAAGAATTTTAATGCTTTGATTGAAGAAAAATTGCTCAAAGTTGATGATTTGGCTAGGAACGTTGATAGACTTTCGCTTCATGTTGATTCTCTTAAACTTAGATCTTCTTCTCCCAAGCATGATATCAATGAGTCTCTCAAAGTAATGAGAATTTCCATTGATGAGTGTAAGGAAAGAACCGCTAGATTGCGTGCTAAAAAAGATTGCTTTATAAAAGCGTGTTCTTCTAGTTTCCATGAAAATAATGATGAGGATCTTAAAGTTATTGATGCATCTCCTATTAGATCTATGTTTTGCAATATGAATTTTGATGATTATGGTACTGATGATGAATCAACTTTGCCTAGAAGGCATCCCAAGAATTCAGAGTCTTTAGATCTTGATGCTAAATTTGGTAAAAGTGAGATTGGAGACTCCTCAACTTCTAATAACATTGAACCTACTCTCTCGGATTTCAAGGAATTTGATTATGATAATTGTTCTTTAAAAGGTATTATTTCCTTGTTGCAATCCGTTGTTAATTCTCCTCATGCTTATAGCCAAAACAAAGCTTTTACCAAACATATTGTTGATGCCTTAATGCAATCTTATGATGAAAAACTTAATTTGGAAGTTTCTATACCTAGAAAACTTAATGTTGAGTGGGAACCTACTATAAAGATTATAATTAAAGATTATGAGTGTTTTGCTTTGTGTGATTTTGGTGCTAGTGTTTCCACGATTCCGAAAACTTTATGCGATATTCTAGGTTTCCATGATCTTGATGATAGCTCTTTAAATTTGCACCTTGCGGATTCCACCATTAAAAAGCCTATGGGAAGGACCAACGATTTTCTTATTATTGCAAATAGAAATTTGGTGCCCGTAGATTTTATCGTTCTTGATATAGATTGCAATCTTTCTTGCCCTATTATTCTTGGTAGACCTTTCCTTAGAACGACTGGTGCGATTATTGATATGAAGGAAGGGAATATTAGATTCCAATTTCCATTAAAGAAAGGCATGGAGCACTTTCAAGAAAGAAAGTCAAATTACCTTATGAATCTATTATGCGGGCCACTTATGAATTTAGTGCCAAAGATGGCACTCGTTAGATCTATCTTTGCTTTTATGCCTAGCTAGGGGCGTTAAACGATAGCGCTAGTTGGGAGGCAACCCAATTTTCTTTATGTTTTTTGTTTTTGCTCCTATTTAGTAATAAATCTTGCATCTATCTTCTCTTTAGATGTGTTTTTATATTTTAATTAGTGTTTGTGCCAAGTAGAACCAACAGGATAACCTACGATCATAGTTGATTTGATTCTGCTGAAAAACAGAAACTTTGCGCGCATGAATATAATTTTGTTAAATCACAGGAACGTGATTTTGCGTTGATTCTTTTTGATGCTGATCAATAAACAAATTTTCCAGGACTTCCTATTCTGGTAGGATTTTTAGAGTTCCATAAGTTTGCGTTAGTTACAGATTTCTACAGACTGTTCTGTTTTTGACAGATTCTGTTTTTCGTGTGTTGTTTGCTTATTTTGATGCATCTATGGCTAATAAAACAATTTATAAACCATAGAGAAGTTGGAATACAGTAGGTTTAACACCAAATTAAATAAAGAATGAGTTCATTGCAGTACATTATGTGGTGGTTTTGTTTTCTTTCACTAACGGAACTTATAAGATTTCCTGTTGAGTTTTGTGTTGTGAAGTTTTCAAGTTTTGGGTAAAGCCTTTATGGACTATGGAATAAAGGGTGGCAAGAGCCTAAGCTTGTGAATTCCCAAGGCACCCCAAGATATTCAATAATAGCCAAAATCCTAAGCTTGGGGATGCCCCGGGAAGGCATCCCCTCTTTCGTCTTCGTTCATTGGTAACTTTACTTGGAGCTATATTTTTATTCGCTACATGATATGTGTTTTGCTTGGAGCGTCGTGTATTATATTAGTCTTTGCTTTTTAGTTTACCACAATCATCCTTTCTGTACACACCTTTTGGGAGAAACCTACTTGATTAGAATTTGCTAGAATACTCTATGTGCTTCACTTATATCTTTTGAGCTTGATAGTTTTTGCTCTAGTGCTTCACTTATATTTTATTTTTTAGAGCACGGTGGTGTATTAATTTTGAAGAAATTTCTAGTCTCTCATGCTTCACTTATATTATTTTGAGAGTCTTTTAGAACAGCATGGTATTTGCTATGGTCATAAAGTTGGTCCTAGAATGATGAGCATCCAAGTTGAGTATAATAAAAACTATCATAGAAAGTGAATTGGATGCTATGATCAATTTGATGCTTGATAATTGTTTTGAGATATGGAGGTAGTAATATTAAAGTTATGCTAGTTGGGTGATTATGAATTTAAAGAATGCTTGTGTTGAAGTTTGAGATTCCCGTAGCATGCACGTATGGTGAACCGCTTTGTGATGAAGTTGGAGCACAATTTTATTTATTGATTGTATTCCTTATGAGTGGTGGTCAGGGATGAGCGATGGTCTTTTCCTACCAATCTATCCCCCTAGGAGCATGCGCGTAGTTCTTTGGTTTTTGATGGCTTCTAAATTTTTGCAATAAGTGCATGAGTTCTTTTTATTACTGTTGAGTCCATGGATTATACGCACCCTTTCACCCTTCCACCATTGCTAGCCTCTCTTGTACCGTGCAACTTTCACCGGTACCTTACACCCACCATATACCCTCCTCAAAACAGCCACCATATCTACCTATTATGGCATTTCCATAGCCATTCCAAGATATATTGCCATGCAACTTTCCACCGTTCCGTTCATATGACACGTATTACTTTTGTCATATTGCTTTTTGCATGATCATATAGTTAACATTGTATTTGTGGCAAGGCTACCTTCATAATTTTCATACATGTCACTCTTGATTCATTGCATATCTCGGTACACCGCCAGAGGCAATCATATAGAGTCATATCTTATTCTAGCTTTGAGTTGTAATTTTTGAGTTGCAAATCCATAAAAGTGTGATGATCTCCATTATTAGAGCATTGTCCTAGTGAGGAAAGGATGGTGAAGACTATGATTCCCCCACAAGTCGGGATGAGACTTCGGACTTTACAAAAAAGAAAAAAAATAGAAAGACCAAAAAAAAGGCCAAAGAAAAAAAGAAAAAAAGAAGAGAAAAAAAAAGAAAAATGAGAGAAAAAGAGAGAAGGGACAATGCTACTATCTCTTTTTCCACACTTGTGCTTCAAAGTAGCACCATGATCTTCATGATAGAGAGTCTGTCACTTTCATATACTAGTGGGAATTTTTCATTATAGAACTTGGCTTGTATATTCCAATGATGGGCTTCCTCAAAGTGCCCTAGGTCTTCGTGAGCAAGCGAGTTGGATGCACAGCCACTTAGTTTCTTTTGTTGAGCTTTCATATATTTACAGCTCTAGTGCATCCATTGCATGGCAATCCCTACTCACTCACATTGATATCTATTAATGGGCATCTCCGTAGCCCTTTGATATGCCTAGTTGATGTGAGACTATCTTCTCCTTTTTTGTATTCTCCCCAACCACCATTCTATTCCACATATAGTGTTATGTCCATGGCTCACGCTCATGTATTGCGTGAAAGTTGAAAAAGTTTGAAATTATTAAAGTATGAAACAATTGCTTGGCTTGTCATCGGGGTTGTGCACGATTAAATACTTTGTGTGATGAAGATAGAGCAACAGCCAGACTATATGATTTTGTAGGGATAACTTTCTTTGGCCGTGTTATTTTGAGAAGACATGATTACTTTGATTAGTATGCTTGAAGTGTTACTATTTCTCTTATCAATATGAACTTTTATTTTGAATCATTTCGATCTGAACATTCATGCCACAATAAAGAAAATTACATTATGAATTATGCTAGGTAGCATTCCACATCAAAAATTCTCTTTTTATCATTTACCTACTCGAGGACGAGCAGGAATTAAGCTTGGGGATGCTTGATATGTCTCCAACGTATCTATAATTTTTGATTGTTCCATGCTATTATATTACCCCTTTTGGATGTTTATGGGCTTTATTTTACACATTTATATCATTTTTGGGACTAACCTACTAACCGGAGGCCCAGCCCATATTGCTGTTTTTTTGCCTATTTCAGTATTTCGAAGAAAACGAATATCAAACGGAGTCCAAACAGAATGAAACCTTTGGGAGCTTGATTTTTGGAACGAACGTGATTCAGAGGACTTGGAGTGCAAGTCAAGAAGCAGCCGAGGCTCCCACGAGATAGGAGGGTGCCCCCCTATAGGGCGCGCCCCCCTGACTCGTGGGCCCCTCGGGCGGCCACCGACATACTTCTTCCTCCTATATATACCTATGTGCCACGAAAACATCTAGGAGCACCAGGAAACACAATTTCCACCACAGTAACCTTCTGTATCCGCGAGATCTCATCTTGGAGCCTTCACCGGCACTCTGTCGGAGGGGGAATCGACCACGGAGGGCTTCTACATCAACATCCTTGCCCCTCCGATGAGTTGTGAGTAGTTTACCACAGACCTACGGGTCCATAGTTATTAGCTAGATGGCTTCTTCTATCTTTTTGGATCTCAATACAATGTTCTCCCCCTCTCTTGTGGAGATCTAGTCGATGTAAACTCTTTTTGCGATGTGTTTGTCGAGATCCGATGAATTGTGGGTTTAGGATCAAGTTTATCTGATGAATTCTTTTATGTATGATTGAGTTATCTTTGCAAGTCTCTTCGAATTATCAGTTTGGTTTGGCCTACTAGATTGATCTTTCTTGCCATGGGAGAAGTGCTTAGCTTTGGTTTCAATCTTGCGGTGTCCTTACCCAGTGACAGAAAGGGTTGCAAAGCACGTATTGTATTGTTGCCATCGAGGATAACAACATGGGGTTTATATCATATTTCTTGAGTTTATCCCTCTACATCATGTCATCTTGCTTAATGCATTACTCTGTTCTTATGAACTTAATACTCTAGATGCAGGCAGGAGTCGGTCGATGTGTGGAGTAATAGTAGTAGATGCAGGCAGGAGTCGGTCTACTTGTTATGGATGTGATGCCTATATACATGATCATGCCTAGATAATCTCATAACTATGCGCTTTTCTATCAATTGCTCGACAGTAATTTGTTTACCCACCGTAATACTTATGCTATCTCGAGATAAGCCTCTAGTGAAACTTATGGCCCCGGGTCTATCTCTTATCATATTTGCTTTCAATCTAGTTTTATTTGCATCTTTACTTTTTGCATCTATATTATAAAATACCAAAAATATATTTATCTTATCTTACTATCTTTATTAGATCTCGCTTTCGCAAGTGGCCGTGAAGGGATTAACAACCCCTTTATTGCGTTGGTTGCGAGTTATTTGTTTGTTTGTGTAGGTGCGTGGGAATTTTGAGGAGCCTCCTACTGGATTGATACCTTGGTTCTCAAAAACCGAGGGAAATACTTACGCTACTATTGCTGCATCACCCTTTCCTCTTCGAGGAAAACCAACGCAAGCTCAAGACGTAGCACCATTTCGGCTATTTTGTCTTTGCTTTGGCGATGAGCAGCCTATTCGGCTCTCAACTCTTCGGCCGCCTTTAGGGCAGCCGCATTGCTAGCCCGGGCCTATTCCTTGGCCAGGGCAAGTTCCGCCCTCAGGGCTTCCACGGCAGCAGCACCGTCTGCAGTCCAAGCATTAATATTATGCTCCTCTCAATTTTTCCTATAAAAAGTAAGGAAAGCAGAGCACATACCTTGTGACTCGTTAAGCCACTCGTTCACAAGTGTGATATCGGCATCAATAACTCCAATCTGCCTCCTCAGTTCGGCAACTTCAACGGACCGGTCGGCTGCCGAATCCTTAGACACCTGCACATAAATACAGCGCGATCATTACTTAACAATGTGATCCTCTGTTTGCCACCTATGGCCGGCAACCAGAGTCTCAGGGGCTACTATCCATATGGAGCACACCTAGCGCGTGCGTCATAGCCAAAAATTATGTATTCTCATTACATACCTCAAAGCCTCTGAGTAGGCTCGTAAAGGCCTCATTCAACCCGCTTGTGGCGGATGAAATCTTCTCAAGCACCGTGCTCATTATTAAACGGTGCTCCTCCGAGAGAGCAGCTCGCTCCAGAAGGCCCGTCAGTGTGTTTGGCTGGACGCCGAACTGTGCCGGACCCTTCTTATCGCCCCCTCGTGGGAGCCGAACGCTCCGGGCTCAGGGCGGCCGAAGTATTAGCTTCTGGCTTTGGCAAGTCTGGACTCCTCCATGACGACACCTCGTGGTCGCCCACCTCATGAGGCGAAGAGGTTGGTGGGGTCTCACTATCCATCATCTCCGGAAGGAGATCCCCCAAAGACGAACTCTGTCGAGAAGAGCTGCTAGCCGGACTGCAAAGAATGGATCCTGGTTATTGTTCTCGGAGAAGGAAGCAGTACCTTCGTATTTACAATTAACTTACAGCTCGGCTGAGGGCTAGCCCGTTGGTGGGCACGGCGCGGTGAGGACGCCCTTCGGGGCAGGGCCCCCTGGTGAAGCTTTCTTCCCTTGTCTGGGCACCTCCGTCTCCAAGTCTTCAGAGGCAGCCCTCTTCTTCCTGCGAGGGGAGGAGGCCTTAGATTCCCCTCCCCGACTATCCTCCTTTGGGGAGGTAGAAATTCCCCCGGTTTGGATGTGCAATGTGTGAAGTTCTGCTTCTCTGTTCTTCCCTTCGTCTTTCCCCGAGGGCACTTTCCTTAGCACACGACCAAGCATCTTGGCTATGGTGGGGCTAGGCGAGCCTTCGGGAAGTGGCGCCGGACACCTGATTCTCTCCGCCTTGCTGAGCCACTCCTGGCCAGGGAAGATTTTCAGAATAATTTATGATAAAAATAAACAAAGTGTTCGGTTTCAGGGTTGCTTACTTGGGTATCTGGGCGGTTGCAGCTCAGGCCCGCATCCTCGGTGGTGTCCGGACACTTTACTTGTGGTCCGAAGAATAACTTACACATCCCTTCAAGCGTGATGCCGAAGAAGTGCTGAATAGTCCGTGGACCTTCCGGATTGAACTCCCACATTCGGAGAGGCCGGCATTTGCACGGCAAGATCCGTCGAACTAGCATTACCTGAATTACCCTTACAAGGCTGATGTCCCTCTCAAGAATCTCCTGTATGCGGCTCTGCAACGTTGATACATCATTAGCAGGTCCCCAATCCCATCCTATGTTGGCCCATGACGCTAGTTGAGGCGGAGGGCCAGAACGGAAGTCAGGGGCAGCCACCCACTTTGTGCCTATGGGAGCCGTGACGTAAAACCACCTCCGCTGCCATAGATCGGACACCTCCGGGAAGGAACGCTCTGGCCATGGGGCGTCGGCGTTCCTGCTTATTACAGCACCTCCGCACTCCGCATGTTGCCCCTCAATCATCTTCGGCTTCACATCGAAGTTCTTGAGCCATAAGCCGAAGTGTGGGGTGACGTGGAGAAAAGCTTCGCACACAATGATGAATGACGAGATATGAAGGATGGCGTCTGGAGCTAGATCATGAAAATCTAGCCCGTAGTAGAACATGAGCCCTCTCACGAAGGGATCAAGAGTGAAGACTAAGCCGCGGAGGAAGTGAGAAACAAATACGACGCTCTCATTGGGCTTGGGAGTAGGGATGATCTGCCCTGGAGCAGGGAGCCTGTGCCTAATGTCGGCGGTCAGGTATCCGACCTCCCTAAGCTTCGCGATATCCTCCTTAGTGACAGAGGAAGCCACCCACCGGCCTTGAGGGTTTGATTCGGACATGATTGAAGATCCGGAGGGATTAAGCTTGGGCTTCGGGTGTTGGAACTCGAGATGCGAAAAGGCGCAAGCGTGGTAGAAAAGAGGGATAGGCCTCGGCCCCTCTATAAAGGGGGTGAATATCAAGCGTCCTCAGCGTAACCGCTTGGGGCTTACCTAAAAAACATGGAGTCATACCAACAGTCGTCATGGGGTTGCGCACGCCCGTATTGATGGAAGATCCCGCGATAAGGGGAACACGGTCTCTGCTTTGGCAAGCTGTGCCAATAAAACCGCCTCGTAAAGCGTATCGAGGCAGGCCAGGAAAAACCGGTTCGTGTTGGACTAGACCATGGCGTAAGAACACACCATACAAAAATTGCCAGCATATCAGATTTATGAAGTGCTATGCTCTCTACGGAGGTGTGCGGAAATTATCTCGCGAAGCTGGACACAATCCTTAAATCTACTTCAGAGTATTCGGAGATGGAACCCGCCTTGCAATGCCGAAGACAATCTACGCGCCGGACTCATCGTCATTGAAGCCTGGTTCAGTGGCTACTGAGGGAGTCCTGGATTAGGGGGTATCCGGACAGCCGAACTATACACTTTGTCTAGACTATTGGAGCGTGAAGATACAAGACTCAAGACTTCGTCCCGTGTCCGGATGGGACTCTCCTTTGCGTGGAAGACAAGCTTGGCGATCCAGATAATAGATTTCGTTCTTTGTAACCGACTCTGTGTAAACCATACCCCCTCCGGTGTCTATATAAACCGGAGGGTTTAGTCCTTAGAGACACAATCATAATCATCATAGGCTAGCTTCTAGGGTTTAGCCTCTACGATCTCATGGTAGATCAACTCTTGTACTACTCATATCATCAATATCAATCAAGCAGGAAGTAGGGTTTTACCTCCATCGAGAGGGCCCGAACCTGGGTAAAACATCGTGTCCCTTGCCTCCTGTTACCATAAGCCTTAGACGCATAGATCGGGACCCCCTACCCGAGATCCGCCGGTTTTGACACCGACACCCCCTTTCCTATTCCAAGTGGGAGAAGGGGGGAAGGAGGAGGAGGAGAGAAGGAAGGAGGGGGCGCCACCACTTCCCCTTGTCCAATTCGGATTGGGGCAAGGGGGCGCGCGCCACCTCCTGGCCGGCCCTGTCTCTTCTCCACTAAGGCCCATTAGGCCTAATAACTTCCTTGGGGGTCCCGGTACTCTGAAACTTATCCAAAACTACCCGAACCATTCTGGTGTCCGAATGTAGCCTTCCAATACATGAATCTTTATGTCTCGACCGTTTCGAGACTCCTCGTCATGTCCGTGATCTCATCTGGGACTCTGAACAAACTTTGGTCATCAAAACACATAACTCATAATACAAATCGTCATCGAACATTAAGCATACGGACCCTACGGGTTCGAGAACTATGTAGACATGACCAAGACACATCTCCGGTCAATAACCAATAGCAAAACCTGGATGCTCATATTGGCTTCTACATATTCTAGGAAGATCTTTATCGGTCAAACAACATACCAACATACGTTGTTCCCTTTGTCATTGGTATGTTACTTGCCCGAGATTCGATCATTGGTATCATCATACTTAGTTCAATCTTGTTACCGGCAAGTCTCTTTACTCGTTTCGTAATGCTTCATCCCGCAACTAACTCATTAGTCACGTTGCTTGCAAGGCTTATAGTGATGAGCATTACCGAGAGGGCCCAGAGATACCTCTCCGATACACGGAGTGACAAATCCTAATCTCAATCTATGCCAACCCAACAAACACCTTCGGAGACACCTGTAGAGCATATTTATAATCACCCAATTACGTTGTGACGTTTGATAGCACACAAGGTGTTCCTTCGGTATTCGGGAGTTGCATAATCTCATAGTCCAAGGAACGTGTATAAGTCATGAAGAAAGCAGTAGCAATGAAACTGTAACGATCATAATGCTAAGCTAACGGATGGGTCTTGTCCATCACATCATTCTCCTAATGATGTGATCCCGTTCATCAAATGACAACACATGTCTATGGTTAGGAAACATAACCATCTTTGATTAACGAGCTAGTCAAGTAGAGGCATACAAGGGACACTATGTTTTGTCTATGTATTCACACATGTACTAAGTTTCTGGTTAATACAATTCTAGCATGAATGATAAACATTTATCATGATATAAGGAAATATAAATAACAACTTTATTATTCTCTTTGGGGCATACTTCCTTCACAAAGCCCCCCACCCCACTTTGTTTTCGGTTTGCGGGAGAAAACACATTCAGACCGATCGGCGAACCTATACAGACTCGCATTGGATGGCAAAACACGTCTAAATCATGTGGTTTGGACGATTGCGAATGGTTTGAGGGCCAACATTAGATCTGACAGTAATAATTATGAAGGAAAACAGGTGGAACAACCTGTTAAAAATAAAATTATAGTTGGAAAAAAATACCGTACAAGACTTCTTTTGTCAGATTTATAAATCACACTCAACCAACAATAAACCAAAAGGGACTCATAAAAGTTACCTTCATACTAGTCTTAAAGATCACAATAGCTTGAAATGAGATCTAGAAGTCGCTAAAGAAACATCGGTATCTGTTGGAGCAGCACCCTACATAGTACAGGTGCGCAATCCATCACCACACGTCCAGATAGTTGGAGAAACCAAACTATGCGACAGAAACACATAAGATATAAAAGTTAATGTACCAATAGCTAGCCAATTGCTCCCCTTGATAGACACACCAACTACCAAGATTCGAATAGAGCCAACATATTTGACGAGACAAACTCTCACAGGCCATTCATCGGCGCCGGATCAAGTGTGGAAGTAGGGAGAGGCTGAAGAGACCTTATTCAAACATGACAGTCACCCCCAGCTGGGCAGGATAGACCAC
>NC_041391.1:479605180-479628946 GCF_002162155.2 Triticum dicoccoides | reverse complement strand
AGGTTGGGAACAACCTAACTCTTGCGTGATACCAGGATGTTGCCCTACCTGAAAAATTATTTTGGGTAAGTCAATTTTAGATCCAGTTGATGTGCTTTATTCTCCCTCCAACTTTCTTCCTCCTCCCAGTAAATTGACTTGTCCAAATTGCAAATTCAGTCAACCTACAAAGAGCCGTTGTGGAAAAATTAAGGTGGGTCGAACTCTCAAGCATAAAAGAGGTATAGGCCCAGTTCTTTTGGCCAATCCTCCCATAATCTTAAGAACCACCTGCTTCTCCCAGAATCTTAAACCCATATATGGGTTGAAGATTCTGGGAGAAGTTGGGTGGAGTGTCTATTCTCAAAGTTAGGATTGTAAAAGAAAATGAGTTCAAGATTCTGGAAGAAGCTAGGTGGAGGGTCGATTCTCAAGATTCTGGGAGAATCGGCCAAAAGAACCGGACCATAATGCAAAATGAAATAGAACACACACACACACACACACACACACACACACACACACACAAATAATGTCATATGATCCAAATACAATGGCCCTGATAGTGGAGGTGCATGATTTCTGGTCGGTGGCGCATCGACGATAGTCCAGAAATACATGTTCTTCCCATTACCAATTTGAACTCTTGTCTCCATTTCAAAAAAAAATCTAAACTCTTGTCGCGGCGTTGAAGAGAGAACACCAGGGCTTGTTCTCCGCCATGCAAGTCTCAACCTGAACGGTGAGTGTATGGTGTAAAGGTCCAAGATGTGACCTCTGGCAATCTTTTTTTTTGAAACCAGGCAAAAGATTTGCCATTTTCATTAATTCAGAAGAGAGTATTGTTACAGAAATGTCGTGAAACAGCAAAAGCCTAAACGGATTACTCTCGCGGCATTACATTGCTCAAGTTCTTGTCACCGGCAATAGCCCAAATAGATATTTCTTCCTTGATGATCCGTGTGACGATCGCCACCGGCGTCGCCTTGCTTCTGAAGACGTGTGCATTCTGTTCCTTCCAAAGTTCCCACCCCACAAGAAGTAGCAGAGAAGATAAGGCCTTAACCGGTTGGATGTTGTTCGAGAGTAGCTCATCCCACCAAGATTTAACTGTGTCGAATTGGTGCCAAGTAGCTGTGGGAATAGCAAGCCCGAGCCAGGAGAACACCTCATCCCAGACCCGGAGAGAGAACCTGCACTTGAAAAGGAGGTGGGCTGTTGTGCACCTGATTGCAAAGTGGGCACCGGTCACAGTTTGGCCATCCTCGGCGTTGCAGCCTATCCGCGGTCCAAATCCTGTTTTGATTGACTAACTAGGCGAAGAATTTGCATTTAGGAGGAGCCCAAGCCTTCCAAATCGAGACCTAAAAGCTAGAGTGGGTGAGTCCAGCGAACCGCGCCAAATATGCAGACTTAGCGAAATAGTTGACATCATTGGCGAGCTTCCACAAAATGCTAGTCTTTGATGCCTGGTTGGATGACAACGCCCGCAAGCTTCTCCCACAGGGCCGAGAATTGCTGAAGATGCTCAAGCGTGAGGCCGCTTTGGGTGTCAATTTGAGCTATCCAATGATGATCCCTCAAGGTCTGGGCAACCGTTCCGCCTTTCTTGCGAGAAATTGCAAAGATCTTTGGTGCAATGTCCTTGGGTCTTATACCCTCTAGCCAAGACGACTCCCAGAAAATCGCTTTATTCCCATCACCAATCGTCACCTTGGTCGCAGCCGCAAAAAAGATCACGGTCAACAACTATGCACGGCATCTCTTGTCCGCACCACGCCCTCGGGGGTTCATCCCAGTCTAGCCAAAGCCACCGAAGCCGGAGGGCAGTGGCAAACTTGCCGAGATTTAGAATGCCGAGACCTCCATATTCCTTTGGTTTACAAACTTGTTCCCAGTTAACCTTGCATTTGCCACCAGTAACCTTGTCTGTTCGGGCCCAAAGATAGGCACATGGCAGCTTGTCAATTGCCTTTAGGACCTCCACCGGTAGGTCCAGCGGAGTGATGTGATAGATGGCCACCGCCATGAGAACCGCCTTGACCAAAGTCATGCGACCCGAGATAGCAACATGCTTGCCTTTCCAAGGCACCAATTTGCCAGCCGCCTTGTCCTCTAGAAGTTGTAAGTGAATCCTCTTAAGTATCTTGCTCGCGAGAGGGAGACCAAGGTAGCGGATAGGGAAGGAGGAACGACAAGCCGGGAAGGATTGAAGAATATCATCGAGGTCCACATTGGCACATCTGATGGGTGCAACAATACTCTTGACACAGTTAGTGGACAAGCCCATGGACTCACCAAAGGAAGCTAGCATGGTGGACAAGAATTGGACATCCTCCTTATAAAGGGCACAAGAAACAGCAGCAGCATCGGCATACAGGGAGGCACGAATCCCCGCGTGCCTCCCAGGCAGGGGGTGAAGCTTCCCATGTGCAGTGGCTTTGTTGAGGATATGGTGAAGCGGGTCGATCGTGAGGATGAAGAGCGAAGGGGAAAGCGGGTCACCCTGTCTGAGGCCACAACCATGCTTGATGGGGTCACTAGCAATTCCATTTAGTAAGACTCTCGAGGATGCCGAGGAGAGGAGGGCCGAAACCCAGTCTCGGAAGCAAGTAGGGAAGCAATGATGGCTCAACATCTCCAGCAAGTAGTCCCACCTAACGGAGTCGAATGCCTTCCTAATGTCAAGCTTGAATAGGAGCATGGGTTTTTTTGTGCGGTGAAATCTTCTTGGTCTGCATATTGTTTTCCAATTCACCATGCAGTGGCCACCAGCGACCGATTCGCTTCCCCACCACAGCAAAGCTCTTCTAATTTTATCAATCTCCTTGAAAACCCATGGAGGTGGGTTCAACGACATGAGGAACAGGGGATTGCAGTCAGCACTGCTTGAACCAGCACTCGTATCTTTGCAAGTTCAGGAATGCTGCAAAGATACTCGGATCTACAGGACAACATTTCACTACTTCGTTTGGCAATGACATTCCAATAAAATTCCAATAATATGAAGACTGAAACCAAGTAAGTCAGATGATACATAATGGAAGAGGAAGTAGAGTACTTATGAACACAAACAGTAATAAAAACAGGCACAACAGATAAATGTATATGCACTTGAGAAAATCATACAATCCAGCACATGGATTTTTGTCACAACACTTCAACTAAAAAAAAAATCCTAGCATGAGCTGCAACACTCTGTTCATATTCCTAAAGAGTGTAAGGTTCCATTCCTCCATAAGGAACACCGCATGTTAGACATTTCACAAGTTTTGGACAATACCAAGCTTCGGCAGTGATCATCACTGCGACTGACTCTTACCAAGAAGTTTCTGAAGTTGTCCGTCTGAAAGAGCAGTTTTTGTATCTGGAAGGTGCACCGTGAAAGATTATTAAAATTAGTTACAGGTACTAACATGTGACATACAGACATAAGTGCAGCAGCGAAGTTTGAGCACTGACCATCTGAGCCACCAACGTGGTGGCCATACACAAACACCTGTGGCACAGTATTGCGCCCAACTAGGTCTAGAAGAACACCTTGAATTTCTCGGCCATCCTCTGCATGGCGTATACATATGATATATTACTAACAGCATACACAAATCCTTGACAAATGCAAATGGACTGGGTTCCACATGATCTGGACCATTACCTCGGAGATCAAGTTCAACAACGTAAGGATCTTCATTGAGGTCTTTAAATATTCGCTTAGCACGCATACAGTACCTAGAAGAAGAGAAGTAAAGAGACAAATGATAACTAACAGTATGGAGTAGTGTTAGTACTTGATACAAGGAATCCTTAGGTAGTCAGACCATACAAGAGGTATTCCTCTTTCCAAGAAACCCATATGAGAGGTGCATAGGACAAATATTTTAAGGACGATATATGATCTTGTTCTTCAAGATTACTCAATCTTTGATTCTTGGAGTTTATAACTACTCAAGAATTTCAGATACAGATTCTAGTATCCACATTTCAAGAAGGAACTTCCATTATCTGTTTTCATCTTCTATGGTCTAGCAACCGAATATCTTTAATTTGTCATTTTAACTATCGAAAGAAAGACGAACATCCTACCTAGCGGCCAGGTATGTAACATACGATATTCCACCGAATGGTCTATTTTAAACATCCGAAGGAGTCAATGTTAAAAACAATAGTCAGAGTGACCAAATTTATTGAAAGAAACACATGTAAATTGTATCGGTTCTAATGACAGACGACATATAAAACAATATCATGATTGGCCTTTATGTGGTTCATCCTTCTATGTTTTAACAGTACAATAATAGTTTGTAGCAGTGGTATCAGAAATGAAGACGCCACAGATGGAACATTTTCCTGTTTACGAATTACATCCCAACTGCAGTAGTTCCTAAGATGCAAATATGCTGGTATTATTCTAGTGCTTGTTAAGCAATCATCAATAATAGTTTTCCCCTCAACTCATCGTAAAGCCAACTAACACCTAAATCTATGAACCCTAAAGTTCAGTCACATGGTATGCTAGTACCCGCCTACCCGGATATAATTTCTAAATTACCAATCGACATTCCGTGCAGGATGATTTAAACATACCTACTATAGCACAGTATTCTCTTATAGACCAACATCGTGAACATAACCTAAACAGAAGGATCTGGAGAGAGTAACAGCACATTTAGGACAGCTCTGCAGCACAGCACACAGCAGTAAGCCAGCAAATTGAAATTATAGCAAATTAACTGTTCAATTGCATCAATTGATCAAATAAATCTGTTAGCTCTGGCCACAGTGTGCGGCCTACCTAAGCTAATAAGCAACCGCCAGCGATTCACTGCCATGGCACACGCGATGGGCCTAATTCAAGCTTCTGTCATCTACTAGACACAAATCCGTCCAATTCACGACATCCGGATCCGTTTTCCCTTGTTAAACGTGTGCTAGTAAGCAATTAACCTCACGGAATCTTTCACAACAACGCGGCGTGAACTCCACAACCGTGCGCTGCACACGCGCATATACGCATACACAACCTGAAAATCCCCCAAAATCACAAGCAAAAATAATTTCTAGGAATTGATGTTCGGAACGGCTTACGGGCAGTAGGATTTGGAGAAGATGGTGATGCGGTTGGAGTAGATAGCGTTCTGCACGAAGGCCGACGGTGAACGCGTCGCCGCCGCGGACTCCGCCGCGGCGAGGAGGAGGACCAAAGAAAAAGCTATTCGGATTAGAGACATCTCTCTTGCTTGCCGAGCGCGACTCCGGAGGTCGGAGTTCTGATTCGGGGGAGCGGGGAAAGAGGGGGACGGAGACCCGACGAGCGGTGACTCCCGGTGGAGGGTCTTCACAGGGAAAATTCCCCTTCTGAAAAATAGTTCACTTTGATTTATCCCCATCTTTTTTTTAGACAAGATTTGTCCCCATGTGGCCTGCTTCGCTAGTTTTGTGCCTCTGGTGACAATTCCCGTATCAGCCCATTGGGCGGCATTCTGTATTCGGCTTATTTACAGATTTGTCCTCATGCAATTTTTATTTTGAGAATATTGTCACTAATTCATTCATCACAAGTTGCGATACAACGCACACTATTGGAATCACCCAGAAAGGACGAAGGAAGATACAAGTCCAAGAACACTAGCGAAAAATCCTCCAAAGAGATAGAAAATACAATAAAGTTTCTAGGAATAACTGCAATCGCCATCGCCGCCACATGTCATCTTCGGATTTGAGGAAATACCATTGTCCAATTGGGCTTTGTGAGCCGATTGAGAGGCTCGCCGTTGGCGGCAGTGGTAGAGCTAGAAACAGAAAACTGGGCAAGCCGGGCTGAATTTGACGCTAAATCTAGGTTGTTGCCTTGTAGTGTTGTGTATTCATGGGTTGGGCCTAGGTACATTTCTATAATTTTGCTGAAAATTGAAAATCTGGGCGAGCCATGGCCCATTCGGTCACAACATAGCTCCGCCATTGGTCGGCGGAGCCGAAGTCATTGTGGCGCGTTGATCGGGGGACATTCCCACACTCCTCGTGACCCGAAACCGTTGTTTGCCACCGACGTGGTCGAAGCACAACACAGGAACCGTCATCCATAACAGACCACCATCCCAGTTCTTGGACCATCACCTTCCCATGCAAATGGACGGCGCCGCTTAGGGAAACCACCACCAGCCCAACAGGGAACACTAGATCTTTTGCACCAAAGAAACAACAAAATTCAATCTCCCATGAATCCCTCGACCTCGCCGCCATGGCGATGCCGAGATGGAGACAGGACTAGGGAAAATTTATTCCAACCGCCGAGGTCAAACGATGACGGGAGAAACGCACGTCCTAACCCTAACTACACAGCTAAGTTGGAGAACTGGGGTCTCCTCCACCACTCGTCGGCAGAGCAGCGGAGGGGGAAAGAGCACCTGGCCTCGCCAGCGGAGCCACAAATGTAGGAGAAAACTCATGCAATTGGGATCCCTTTTTGCGTGTTAGACACATTCTGCTTCAAATGTCACTGCATCACACATGACCTAGCGATTTGGCTGCCCATTAGGGTAACATTGATTTTAACACATGGTTTGGTTTTTCTGGTAACAAGAAACTCCTAGGAGGTTACTATCTGTTTTCTTTCTCATTTTCATGTTGTTTTCTATATCGGTTTTACCTACTCTTATTAAAATAAATTGGGGGGGGGGGGGTATTTTCCTTTAAACATGTTTGCAGTTTTTAAAATATTTCTGAAATTAAAAATATTCATATAATAAAAAATGATCAAGTTTCAGAAAAGTTCACAAATTTTAAAACATTTTTTTTTAAAAAAAACTTGTTTTTTAGTAAATAAAGTACATTTTTTTTTAGAATTAGAGACAATTGTTTCAAAAACACACACAAAAATGCGATCATATTTCTAAATTTCACTATATTTTTTAATTTCATTATTCTTTCTTCAACCTTCTATTATACTAGGTTTTTCCCAGTACAGAATTTGTCGAAAACATGAACAAAATTGCCCTATTTTCTATTACTAAAGTCGACCTTTGCCATAGAGGGCGGCAAATATGATCTCCCTGCTGATTGCTAAGTATATAGTCTAATACCGAGTCGGGCTCCCACTTGTAGCAAGTTATAAGTTTCCCTTACATGGAAACCAAGGTACGAACCCATGGAGGTCATATTGTTCTGCAATAGGGATAAGTGTTTGCAACACAAGTAAAACTTCATTTGTGTACCCAACAAGGGTATCAACCAGGCTAGTCTTGCTAATTGCAGATAAAATATAATGCGACAAATAATATTTTTGCATTTTCAGGATAAAACAAAAATACAAATTAAGTGCATAAATAAGTTGCTGGAAGGTGATTCTTATGTTAAAAACTCAATCAGGGTTGATTGGTTCACCAAGTGTAACTCTCGAGTATGATAAAATGCACAAGTAACATAGTCATGTGAAAAAAGTGCATATTGAAATGTTTCATACTCATGCCAACCATATGTAATGTGTGAAGGAAATATGCCCTAGAGGCAATAATAAAGTTGTTATTTTATATTTCCTTATTCATGATAAAGGTTTATTATTCATGCTAGAATTGTATTGATCGGAAATTTAAATACATGTGTGAATACATAAACAAATATAGTGCCCCTAGTAAGCCTCTACTAGACTAGTTCGTTAATGGTTAAGGTTTCCTAACCATATACATGTGTTGTCATTTGATAACGGGATCACATTATTAGAGGAATGATGTGATGGACAAGACCCATCCATTAGCTTAGCATAATGATCGTTCAGTTTTATTGCTATTGTTTTCTTAATGTCAAATACATATTCCTTCGACTTAGATTATGCAACTCCCGGATACCGGAGGAATACCTTATGTGGTATCAAACGTCACAACGTAACTGGGTGATCATAAAGATGCTCTACAGGTATCTCCGAAGGTGTTTGTTGAGTTGGCATAGATCGAGATTAGGATTTGTCACTCCGAGTATCAGAGAGGTATCTCTGGGCCCTCTCGGAAATACACATCATAAGCTTGCAAGCAAATGACTAAATGAGTTAGTCACAAGGTGATGTATTACGGAATGAGTAAAGAGACTTGCCAGTAACGAGATTGACTAGGTATGAAGATACTGACGATCGAATCTCGGGCAAGTAACATACTGATGGACAAAGGGAATTGTGTATGTTGTCATAATGGTTCGACCGATAGAGATCTTCATAGAATGTGTAGGAGCCAATATGGGCATCCAGGTTCCGCTATTGGTTATTGACTGGAGAGGTGTCTCGATCATGTCTACATAGTTCTCGAACACATAGGGTCCGCACGCTTAACGTTCGTTGACGATATAGTGTTATATGAGTTATATGTTTTGGTGATCAATTGTTGTTCGGAGTTCTGGATGAGATCATGGACATGACGAGGAGTCTCGAAATGGTTGAGAGGTAAAGAATCGGGTCATCGGAAGGGGTTCCGGGCACTCCCTGGCAAGTTACGGGCCTTATGGGCCAAAGGAGGGGACAGACCAGCCCACAAAGGGGCTGGTGCGCCCCTTCCTTGTTTGTCCAGCCCTCGGGAAGGAAAAGGGGAAGGGCTAGCCCCTGCTGCCTTTCCCTCTCATGAGAGAAAGGAAAAGGGGGGGCACCCTCCCCCGCCTTTCCCCGCACTCAAAATAAGGAAAGGGGGTGCGGTTTGGGAGGGACCCCAAATAGGATTCCTCCTACTTCGGCGCCTCCTTTGGCCGCTCCTCCCTCCCTTCCACCTATATATATGTGGGGAGGGGGCGCCACACAAGTACACACCATTGTCTTAGCCGTGTGCGGTGCCCCCGTCCACCGTTTACTCCCTTAGTCATATTTCTGTAGTGCTTAGGCGAAGCCCTGCGGAGATCACATCACCATCATCATCACCACGCCGTCATGCTGCTGGAACTCATCTACTACCTCACCATCTTGCTGGATCAAGAAGGCGGAGGATGCCACCGAGCTTAACATGTGCAGAACACGGAGGTGCCTTGCGTTCGGTACTAGATCGGTTGGAGCGCGAAGAAAGTTTGACTACATCAACCGCATTGTGAAACGCTTCCACTTACGGTCTACGAGGGTACGTAGACACACTCTCCCACTCTCGTTGCTATGCATCTCCATGGATAGATAATTGTGTGTGCGTAGAAATTTTTTGTTTTCCATGCAATGATTCCCAACAGTGGCATCATGAGCTAGGTCTATGCGTAGATGATATGCATGAGTAGAACACAAAGAGTAGTGGGCGGTGATAGTCATACTGCTTACCACCAACGTCTTATTTTGATTCGGCGGTATTGTGGGATGATGCGGCCCGGACCAACCTTAGATGTCCACGCACATGAGACCGGTTCCACCGACTGACATGCAACTAGTTTTGCATAAAGGTGGCTGGTGGGTGTCTGTTTTTCCTACTTTAGTTGAATCGAATTTGACTGCAGCCGGTCCTTGAAGAAGGTTCAAACAGCAAACCTGATGAATCACCGTTGTGGTTTCATGCGTAGGTAAGAACGGTTCTTGCTAGAAGCCCGTAGCAGCCACGTAAAACTTGCAACAATAAAGTAGAGGACGTCTAACTTGTTTTTGCAGGGCATGTTGTGATGTGATATGGTCAAGATATAATGTGATATATGTTGATGTATGAGATAATCATGTTTTGTAATATCGACAACCGCCAGGAGCCTTTGGGTTGTCGCTTTATTGTATGAAGTGCAAGCGCCATGTAATTGCTTTACTTTATCACTATGCGTTAGCGATAGTTGTAGAAGCAATAGTTGGTGTGACGACCTTGACGCAATGATGCTACGATGGAGACCAAGGTGTCAAGCGGGTGATGATGGAGATAATGATGATGCTTTAGAGATGGGGATCAAAAGTACAAGATGATGGCCATATCATGTCACATATTTTGATTGCATGTGATCTTTATCTTTTATGCATTTTATTTTGCTTAGAACGGCGATAGCATTATAAGATGACCCCTTCACTTAATTTCAAGATAAAAGTATTCTCCCTGAGTATGCACTGTTGCTACAGTTTGTCATTTTGAGACACCACGTGATGATCGGGTGTGATAGACTTTATGTTCACATACAACGAGTGTAAGACAGTTTTACACATGCAGAATACTTGGGTTAAACTTGGCGAGCCTAGCATGTACAGACATGGTCTCAGAATACTGGAGACCGAAGGGTCGAACATGAGTCATATAGTAGATGTGATCAACATAGAGATGTTAACCATTGATGACTACCCCATCTCACGTGATGATCGGACATGGGTTAGTTGATTTGGATCATGTATCACTTAAATAACTTGAGGGATGTTAATTTAAGTGGGAGTTCATTAGTAATTTGATTAATTGAACTTAAATTTATCATGAACTTAGTCTTAATAGTTTTTGCATATCTATGTTGTAGATCAATAGCTTGCAATATAGCTCCCCAATTTTTGATATGTTCCTAGAGAAAAATAAGTTGAAAGATGATAGTAGCAATGATGCGGACTGGGTCTATGATCTAAGGATTATCCTCGTTGCTGCATGGAAGAATTATGTCCTTGATGCACCGCTAGGTGATACACCTATTGCAGGAGCAGATGTAGATGTTATGAACGTTTGGCAAGATGACTACTTAATAGTTTAGTGCGCCATGCTTTACGGCTTAGAAATAGGACTTCAAAAACGTTTTGAACGCCAGAGAGCATATGAGATGTTCCAAGAGCTGAAATTGGTATTTCAGACTCATGCCCGTGTCGAGAGGTATGAGACCTCTAACAAGTATTTTGCCTACAAGATGGACGAGAATACACTGGTACGTGTTGGTGCTATAAAAACAGTTTTAAACCCCTTTCCGCGACGGCATTTGGAACCGTCGCCAACTGAGTATGGGCAATAGGGGGTCCTTCCACCACGACCCAGAAACCGTCGAGGATAGGCCCTCCTGGCACACAAGTTGGCTCGTGTGCGATCGGGTGAGGCATGGAAACCCAATTGTTTCCGTTTGTATGTACATCCCATACAGTGAATCCCAGAAAAACATCTCCATTCGTATGTATATTACACACAGTCAATCCAAGGAGTACGTTTCCGTTCTTATGTACATCCCACACAGTGAATCCAGGGAAAACGTTTCCGTTCGTACGTACATCCCACACAGTCAATTCAGGGAAAACGTTTTCGTTCGTATGTACATCCCAAACGATTAGGCCGCTTTAGTCGTGAAAGAGGTGGACATCAACATTTAATCTACCGATATGTTTGTGATAGGTACGTTATCACACACGGTTCAAGAATGTAAAATGTGTGCGGTGCCTCTACTAACGCCAACATGTACATTTTTGTAACTATGTGCGATTGGTATTCCTATCACACACGCACACTAGTTTAAAACGTTTGCCGTATTACCATGAATCGCACACGCATATGAGACGAAACCGTGTGTGCGTCTGAAGGGCATCGCAAACATTTCACGTCAAAGAACCGTCTGTTTTCTTTTTTCGTCGCACACGCTGTTTTCTTTCTAACCGCGTGCACATTGTTTTATTCGCTCATGTACAATTTTTTTGCTGTAATTTATTATTCGAATTGGAAATTTTTAAAAATAAAACATGCAATTCAAATTCTCAGCACAATTGTTCAACAACGAATCCATAAATAAAATTGCCAGTACAATATGTTTAGTAATTACAGGATTAGACAACAATTAACTATGATGAACCATAATATTTACAGGCGGTAAAGGTGAAGAGACAAGTGTAAATCATTTTGACTGTCGATGTTGTTGAAGAAGGGGAATGCCCATAATATGCCTTCCTGCATGCCATAGGCACGAACAACTTTTGTCCAACCCCTTGTGACGATCGCCCGCTCATCCTTCACCGCCTTCAGGAAGACTTCTAGGACATTATCATGGTAGCATGAATTATATACTTTAGCCTTAGTTGCCTCCACTCCGGTCATGTAGTTTGCAAGTTAATCATCAGTAAATAGCTTCAGAAACCACTGAAAAGAGAAAAATATCAGATCATGGGGTCTAACTAGAACATTTATGGCGCGCGTTGCTGCACCCATCTATTTTTGCACTCTAATGTTAGGGATTTATACAAATATATGTAGAGACTATATGTTGTTTTAATATCATAATGTACTGTATATATTTGTAACTTTAAGCTAATTTGGTCTGTCATACCACTGAATCAGTGATGGGCGTTCAGTTATTATGATTGTGCTACTTTATTTCATTCACTTGTTCTAAGTGCACTGCTCTATTTTATAGTCCATCATTTTTAGTTGAATAGTTGGGGTTACATAGTCCAGGAAAAGATCCCACTGGTCTCCCTTAGTGTTAAAAGGGTTCAATTTTTCCACTAATGACTTATCTGGACTGCATAAAGGCAATATGCACTACCCTCTTTATAATCTCTTCTAATCTCTTCTATCAAGAATGTGCAGAAGCATCCATGAACATAATATTGAACCCACGTTGGAATGTTGTGGCTCTTAGTTGCCATGACCTTCCTTCTCCTCTCCCGAACATGGCCTTAGTCCTTGGGTGGCTCGGCAGACTTGGCATTCTTCCCTTGCCATTGTTCTCGCCATTCTCAATCTGCCTTTTGCTTCATCAGGGCCACCTTCCTCTTGGCATACTCTGTCTTGGACAATTTGGCATATGATTGTTTGTACTTCTTTACTTGAAAGCTAGAATTGCTGTAGAATTGTAAGTGTAAGTGGCACACAACACTGGTAATGGTCATAATTAGCGAACAAAAAGAAACCTAATGTGCTCATGGGAGGGCCACATCAGCTTTTCACATGCGCAAAGCAAACAAGTACCGTACTGTCATTAGAAGTGTGAGTTTTTCCATGCCAATACTATTAATAAGAAAGATCATGTGGCTCATTTCATGATATAGGGAATATATACACATTGGAAATCAAATAACAGTATGATTGGTTCCTTTTGGCCAATTAGAAATTTTGTTGCTAAGCCTAAGATTTTGGGAGCATCAATGAAGATGTCTTCTTATAAATAAAACATCAGTAGTGATGATTTCACCTTCTATGGAACCATGCAAGGAATAGCTTTCCTGGTATTTTTTTCGCACTTGAAATAGCCTAACTTCTAGTTAGAGCATCAGGAAGCTATCAAGAAGTTTCCAGACCGGTGTACAATATATTAAAAAATCACACAATTTCCACTGACAAGATCAGATATATGATGTTATCAGTCAGATGGATCAGCTTAACATGATATTTTTTAATTATGCACGCATGTAGCTTAAGTCAATTAGATTAAAAGAATTGTGTGCTGAGTGTTTGCCCGTTCATTATACATAGTAGATTAAAAGAACCCAGGCACTTCATGGTTCAGAATATGCATGGGAGTACATTGTTAGTAGCAACAACACAAGACATAGATTCTTAAGCAGTAAAGTCAATATATGTTGTATCATGCATGTATACATTCGTCCTTTCTTGGCATAATGTATGTATTTAGGAAAGAGATTGTTGGTGTTTTCTTGGCATCACCTCTTTCTAGAATAGCTTTGAGTGTGTTTTTTGCCCATTTTACTATATCATTATAAGAAATCTGCTGCATACATCAACAAACAGTACCATGTCATGAGCAAAACACATACATGGATTCATACGTCCTAGATAGATGGATGTTAAAGTATGAAGGGATCAGCTCTACCAGTCTATGTGAACTATTTAGCTAGATGTCAGCTGTTACAGATTGTCAGAAGAAGAATACTCCAAGCCGGCCAATATACAAGAATGAACCTCCAAGATTTGCCCAAATCAATTAACTAGAAACAGGATGAGCACTTCCTGTACAAAATTGAGATTGAAAACACATTAGCACATTGGAATCACTGGGTGTGTCAACGTTCTGGGAAGGGGTCCCCAGACTTGTCTGCCTGCGGCCTGCGGCATGGCTCAAGTAGTGGCCCAGTACGACCCGTTTTCATCAACCCAAGCTCAAGACCCTCGCGAGGGGCCAAGCCTCGCGGGGCGGACGATGCAAGGCTTCCTCAGGGGAGGCCTCACCAGGCAGGCCCGCGAGGAGGCGGAGAGATCAAGGCAAGGAGTACCTCGTGAGGTGCTCGTGACGCAAGCCATGACGATCAAGACCAGGCGGGCGCCAGCCGCGCAGTGTACTCGTTTCCCCTTTGGTGCAAAGGGGGCAAGCGCAGGCGCGGAGTACCGAGGCATCAGGCAAAGGTTACCATATTGGTGCAATGAGACCAAGACCAGCAGAGCAGCAGGATGGAGGTCACAGTGGAGCCCAAGACGGCGTCATCGCCACTGCCTTTGGTAGTCGAAGACCAACTTTAGTTAGGATAGCTTGTACTAGCTGTCCCCCTTCAAAATGGCTGTTGTTGGCTCCCTTCCCGCTCAATATCTGGGAAGAGGACCAGGGCCTCTATATATAGAGCTAGCCACCGCAGTAGGAAGGGATCGAATCCATCCTAAGTTGAACACCGCACCAGCTCAAGAACACCCCTCGCGAGGCTGTTCTTCCTCTGTACTGTTCATCATCAGCCCCTGAGGCAATCCACCACACCACACACTAGAGTAGGGTATTACACCACAACGGTGGCCCGAACTAGTATATCTTTGTGCGCACCCCAGAGTTTGAACCTTAAGAGTTTTGCCGGAACCCGATATCCGACATTTGGTGCACCAGGTAGGGGTGCACCGGAATCTTTCTTCCGCTATTCTGCATTCCATCGTTCGTCGCATCCATGGCAGACGCTCGCCGAGCTCGCGCCGAGCATCGGGCTGCTCTCGCCGCCCGCGTCGCCCAGACGGCTCCCGTCGGTGGGCCTCCTCGTCGTTCCCTGTCGCCTGCCGCCAACCCAGCCACCGGCCCGGCGGGGAACGAGCAGCAGGCATCGTTGCTGCATCCCTCGGTGCGGCGGGAAGGCCGCACCGTCACTCCATCGCTAACTCTAGCTGGTTCGTCGTCTCATGCTCGTCATGCTCCCATGGACGTGCAGGCTGCGTTGCTCCTGGCACGTGAGCTCCTGCACTACCGCCCCATCGAAGACCTCTGTGAGGAGTGGCTCACTCGCATCACCGAGCTCGTCAGTGCCGCAGGGGGCTCTCCTGCGTCGTCCCTCTCGCTGCCTCGACCTCCGTCCTGCGTGGGCGATGCAGCTCAGGAGGTGCCTCCGCCACCTCCTCCCCAAGAAGGTGCCCTAACTCCAAGGCGCGTGGCCCCTGGACGAGACCCACCGCGTCCAGCTCCCGCGCAACAAGAAAGGGGCTGCCAAGAGATCCCTCAGCCTTAAGAAGGCGCTCACGTGCTCCCCGCTCCAACATGTCAAGACCGCATCCCTGCGCCGGCACGTCAAGACCCCACGCTGCCCCTGGCGGCGGCGCGCGGGAACCTCCAAGAGCAAGCCCCACGTCTGCAAAGGGCTCTGGTGGCCACTGCAGGCTGCCGCGCCTTCACCATCGAGCTACGCAGTGTCGCCTGGCCGGGCAAGTTCAAGCCAGATCTGCCTCCTCGCTACGACGGCACTGCTGACCCCGCGGAGTTCCTGCAGCTCTACGAGCTGGGCATCGAGACAGCCAATGGAGATGAAAAGGTCATGGCGAACTGGTTTCCCATGGCGCTCAAGGACGGTGCCCGCACCTGGCTCTTGAACCTGCCTCCCGGCTCGATCTCCTCTTGGGACGAGATGCGCACCTGCTTCATTGCCAACTTCCAGGGCACTCGCGATCATCCTCCAGTCGTGGGTGACCTGCGCCGCATCAAGCAGCAACTTGGAGAGACCTTGCAGAAGTACATCCAGCGCTTCAACAGCGCTCGCCTCAAGATTCCCAAGGTGACCAAAGCGGCCATCATCTCAGCGTTCTCTGACGGTGTCCGCGACATCAAGATGAAGGAGGAGCTTGCCATTCACGAGGATCTATGCACATCCCTGGAGCTGTTCAACCTGGCGACCAAGTGCGCAAGAGCTGAGGAGGGCACCTCTCCCTCCTCGAGCTTCCAGCTGCTGACCCAGAAGAGAAGAAAGCCAAGGCCAAGGACGTGAAGCACAAAGGAGCAGCTGTGCTCGCAGCAGAACCAGACATGAAGCATGGCAGGGAGCAGCCGGAGTCGTCCAAGGGTAGCCGATTCTGCGCCTACCACAACCTCTACACCCACAACACCAGCGAATGCCAGGAGCTCAGAGCCGTTCGAGAAGGACGCATCGGTCGATGCCCCGAGCGCAACGACCGGGGCTACGGCCGAGGAGGAGGAAGAGGTGGAGGACGATGGGAAGACCGAGGCCCTCGCCAGGAGTGGCGTGGCCGACCTCGCGAGGATCGCTGGCAGGACCAGCCTCGCAAGGGGGCTTGGAGGGATCAGCCTCGTGAGTATCGCCCGCAGGGCAACGCAGACCTTCCTCCTCTGCCACCACCGCCAAGGAGGAATGATGACCACCACCTGGACGAGGGGGCTGGGGGGCTTTCAGGAGCCACGCGCTATCGCTTGCATCTTTGGAGGAGCCCAAGCCCCAGCCTCTTAGTGCATCTTCAAGCAGTTTGCTCGCGAGGTGAATGCAGTCCTCCCCAAGCTCGAGGCCACGCGCCCTCTTAGGTGGTCCACGTGCGCCATCACGTTTAGCTCAGCGGATCAGCTCAAGTGTGCAGCTACTGCTGGTGTCTGATAACCCACAAGTGTAGGGGATCGCAACAGCTTTCGAGGGTAAAGTATTCAACCCAAATTTATTGATTCGGCACAAGGGGAGCCAAAGAATATTCTTGAGTATTAGCAGTGGAGTTGTCAATTCAACCACACCTGGATAACTTAGTATCTGCAGCAAAGTATTTAGTAGCAAAAGTGGTATGATAATAATGGTAACGGTAGCAAAAGTAAAGATAAATGTTTTTGGGGTTTTGTAATAGTTGTAACAGTAGCAACGGAAAAGTAAATAAGCGAAGAACAATATGTGAAAAGCTCGTAGGCAATGGATCAGTGATGGATAATTATGCCGGATGCGATTCCTCATGTAATAGCTATAACATAGGGTGACACGGAACTAGCTCCAATTTATCAATGTAATGTAGGCATGTATTCCGTAAATAGTCATGCGTGCTTATGGAAAAGAACTTGCATGACATCTTTTGTCCTACCCACCCGTGGCAGCGGGGTCCTAGCGGAAACTAAGGGATATTAAGGCCTCCTTTTAATAGAGAACCGGAACAAAGCATTAGCACATAGTGAATACATGAACTCCTCAAACTACGGTCATCACCGAGAAGTATCCCGATTATTGTCACTTCGGGGTTGTCGGATCATAACACATAATAGGTGACTATAGACTTGCAAGATAGGATCAAGAATACACATATATTCATGAAAACATAATAGGTTCAGATCCGAAATCATGGCACTCGGGCCCTAGTGACAAGCATTAAGCATAGCAAAGTCATAGCAACATCAATCTTAGAACATAGTGGATACTAGGGATCAAACCCTAACAAAACTAACTTGATTACATGGTAAATCTCATCCAACCCATCACCATCCAGCAAGCCTACGATGGAATTACTCACGCACGGTGGTGAGCATCATGAAATTGGTGATGGAGGATGGTTGATGATGACGACGGCGACGAATCCCCCTCTCCGGAGCCCCGAACGGACTCCAGATCAGCCCTCCCGAGAGAGATTAGGGCTTGGCGGCGGCTCTGTGTCATAAAACGCGATGAAACTTTCTCTCTGATTTTTTCTCCCCGAACGTGAATATATGGAGTTGGAGTTGAGGTCGGTGGAGGTCCAGGGGGCCCACGAGATAGGGGGCGCGCCCTACAGGGGGGGTGCCCCCTGTCGTGGTTCTAAGCCTGATAGTAGAAAGGGGGGTAGGTATGGAGAGGCAAGATCTTAGCTATGGCGAAGATGTACACACGATGTTTACGAGTTCAGGCCCTTCTCGGAGGAAGTAATAGCTCTACATCTCGGTGCCCGGAGGCGGTCGATTGGATTATGTGTGTTGAATTGCAGTGTGCGAACCCTTGTGCCAGAGGAGGGGGGTGGGTTATATAGAGTGCGCCAGGACCCCAGCCCCACTCCATTACAAGGGAACTAATGTACATAAAGTAGGGGCGTTACTGGTAACGGCAGCATTTAGTACTCTTAATGCTCATGAAGGCTAAGGAGTAAATATCTGGCCGTTGTGTGATCTTCTGGCTTCTGGTCTTTGATATGGTCGAGTGATCTTCCTTGTGGTCGAGTGACGATAGGTAATGATCATCGAGTGGTGTGTACGTCAACTGGATTGCACTCGACGTACGAGATTGGTGCTTTTCTATTGACTCTTGGTCTTTCCATCTTCCAGGGTAGTGACCTTGGGTAGGACGTATAGGTCGAGCCTATCACCCTACCCCAGGTCTGTATCCTCGTCAGTAGCCCCCGAATGGATTAAGGTGTGAGAGGAAAGTAAGGCAGCGTTGGACCTGTCCTGTGCTTCGTGTCTCCGCGAGTGTTTCCTGTTAGACTGAACGCTTGCGTTGATACTTCGGAGTCGACTCGATTGCCTTGATCTATTCAGGAAGTCGTCGACCGAACTGGTGGCCTCATATGTCGAGTGTAGTGTCGGAGCGTGAGATCTCAGGCAAGATTGTCTGCGGAGAATCCTGGATTCTGCGGGATATGAAATTTCGGAGGCGCGCGCGGGTAGGAGGGCGCCAAAAAAAGGGGAACCCGAACGAGCCAAGATGCCTCGATTATCGTGCCGCCTTTTTCGCGACGTTCGCTACGCGCAACTGTAGCAGGATTTGACGGGATTGCCCGGCCCCACGCGTCAGTCACTCGGAAGTGAGCCTTTATAAGGCGACGGGGCAAGGGTGCTTGCACTGTGCACGCCTGCCTCTTCTTCTCCTTCTCTGCTCCTCCGCCAAACCAAGCGCTTCCGCCTCCGATGTCGCTGCTTTCCCACCATCATGAAGGACAAGACGGCGGCGCTAGAGCAAGCCAAGAAGGCGATGAGGGCGGCGAAGGGCAAGAAAATGAGCCGCAGATCGTCATCGCGCTCGGGGTTGCCGCCAGGCTGGATCCAAGGCGATTGGATCCGGTCTTTGATCCGGCAGGAGGATCTGACTGAGCTGGAGGAGACCGGGCTGATTGCAGAGGGAGCGGCGAGGCTGCCGAAGGGATAGACGGAGACGCAACCTCGACCGGGTGAGTGTGTCTTGCTCGCCACCCATGTCGACCGGGGCTTCTCGCTTCCTCCGCATCCTTTCTTCCGAGGGTTTTTGAACTTTTTCGGGGCACAGCTCCATCACTTTTCCCCCAACACCATCACGTATCTAGCCGCGTTCGTGTCGATGTGCAAGAACTTCTTAGGGTGTCGACCGCACTAGGGTCTCTTCAAACACATCTTCACCATTCGTTCCCAGTCGGTTAAGAAGGCGAAGTCGAGCGACTCGAAAACCCACGTTATCCAAATGTGCGGGGGTTTAGGTATCCAAAAGAGGAATAGGAGTGCTTTCCCCGCTATGATACTTCCTAATTCCGTCAGGGGCTGGCAATCGACCTGGTTCTACTGCCAGGACGTGGCGACTGTGGGCCAGTCGACCGGTCTTCCTCCTTTTTCATTCGACCGGGTCCAGACTCCTGCCCCGCTGAAGGTTACTGCTGCTGAGACCATGGAGACGAGGATGCTAGTGGACCGAGTGGTCCAGCTCATCAATGATGGCGTCACTGGAATGGACTTGCTGGAGGTGTTCCTTGCTCGGCGTATCTAGCCTCTCCAGTCCCGTGACCACCCGATGTGGTTGTACTCTAGACCGGGCGACTCCACTCGGGTCCATCCAGAAGAAGTGCCGCTCGACACCGTGGCCTTGTGGTTGAAGGGTATCACGGGCAATCAAGATAACCCTAGAGGATCTAGACGAGTCACCCCTTTCGAAAGTGACAACCCACCCGACAAGGTACCTTCTCTGTTCCGACTGTTTTCCGCTTGCATTCCGACTGTGTTTGGTGTTGGCTGACTCTTGTTTTGGCCAACTTGCTTTGCAGGTATTCACAGAGATGTACTCAATGCCCAACGGCGAACAGGCTTTGGCTCAGGACCAGGAGGGGGAGGACAACATGGAAGAGAGTGGCGAATGGGAGTCCCCGGGAGAGGAGGAGGAGGAGGACAGCGAGGAGTCGGACGAGGAGGAAGAGGTCGACTCGCCGCCGTGCTCTGAGCGTCGATCCAAGCAGCAACACGATCCATCCGGTGGTCGAGTGAAGAGTGTGGCTCCGAGCGCCACCACCCAAAAGCGCACTCGGACATCGACTCCGGAGCCGACGGAGAAGGTGGCTAAGCAGCCTAAAGTTGCCCCTTCCAAGACCCGCAAGACACTGCTGCGCATCAAGATGGACGTCCCCATTGCCTCAGGGTGGGTATCTTGTTTGCGTTTCTATAAGTCGACTGAAGGTTTTCCCGATCCGACTGACTAGTTCTTGTGTCTTTTCAGCCCCACCTCCGCTGCCACTGACATGGACATTGACAAGGCACCAGAAGACGAAGAGGCCACCTCACGGGTTGGTAAGTTCATTCAACTCAGTCCTGTTCAACTGAGTGGGTGGTCGATTGACTGAAAATTTGGTGCTTCTCTTCTTATGTAGCTCCGCAAGATATCGTTGTGCTTCCTGATGACGAGGAGGAAGAAGAAGCCCCACAAGAGAGGAAGAAGAAGAGTGGAGGTTCGAGCAGAAGGAGACTTGAAGTCCAAATCCCTCAGTCAATGCCGGCACACGAGGTGACAGCTCGGACTAACGTCACATTTGCCAACCCATTGACGACTGATCGTCCATTGGGGTCGACTGCACAGATGCCTGCTGTACCGGTGAAACTCCATTCGTCTGACCCGATCGCTACTTTGACCCCTCTGGAGCCATCCCTTTTTGCTACATATCAAACTCCGGACGATTCGCCAAGTGCCGCTAGGGAAGCTCTTCGCCAGGCAAATCTTGTCATGGAGCAGGTGAAGGTGATGCATGAGACTAGTCATATAGCCTATAATGCCAGCACTACCCTTCAGACCAATGTTCAGGTTAGTAAACTTCCGACTGAACTTTTGAATGTTGCCTTATATCTGATCACCCACTGGGTGTTCCTTCATTTAGAACCCAAGAAATCTCTGATGTTGCACTTTCCAAATCATTGGGGGCACGTCGAGTGCACCCACTGGGTGTAGTCCCCGAGACCACGGTCGGCTGCTGGCAGTCGACTGAGGTCTAATGAGTGTTGGTCATTCTGCCTCTGCTTTTTTTTACTGAGTATTGATCTGATCCAGTGGGGGCACGCTGAGTGCACCCACTGGGTGTAGTCCCTGAGACTACTGTTGAATATTTTATTCAGCAGTAGTCTTAGAGTAAACCTTCTCTTTCGCTGTTGTTTGTATGTGTTGACTGATATGTCTGTCTTCCTGTCTGCATAGGTCTTGTGATCTTGGAGCTCGGCTCACCAAATTAAAGAAGAAGCATATCGGTGTGGAACTTGATCTCGAACTTGCAAAGAAGAACCTGAAGAAAGCTCAAGAAGAAACAACCATCATGGAAGGTAATCACTCGGCCATTTTGTCTGCTTTGTAGCTTTACACTTGGCACTGGCTTTTCTTTCAGTCTCTTTGAACCGAGTGAATTCGCATAAGCAGATGTGCGTAGTGAAAATTGCCAACTCCAGTCTCATCTGAAGAGTGTTGTTTCTTTAGAGAGGATGAAGGAAGCTCTGGAGCAGAAGGATATGGACCTTGCAGCTGCTCAAAAGGAAGCGCACGAGAAGACGAAGCTTGCGGACGAGAAGCTGGCTTCAGTCGGCAAGCTGGAGGATAAGAACGCGACGTTGAAGACGGCTGTCTCGGACGCCAATCGTGAAGTTGAGCAGCCGCGGAAGGACAAGGAGAACTTGACCACTGAAGTCGAAGGCCTCAGGACCAAGACTGGCAGGCTAGAGTCTCATTTAGAGCAACTTGCGGCAAAGCTTGTCCTGAAGCTTGAGGGTACGCCTGTCTCGTTAAATAACTATCACCGACCGAGATTTGCAACACTGTCGACTCATTGTTCGTTGTGATGAAACCGAATTCTGTCAGGACTTCGAGGCCGAAACTGGACGGGTCGAGACAGGTCTCGACCCTATTAACTGCCCCATGAAGGATGAAGCCGTGATGAACTTGCTCCGACTGGAATCGTGCTTGGATGATGTAGTTGACTATCTGGCTCGGGTGAAGGCGGTGATGACCCGAGTGGATGCTGAGCTCTGGCCTCGGGAGGAACTGTCGCAAGACCTCGAGTCCTTGATGGCTCGGCTAAACCAAATTCCAAGTCGAGTGCAAGAGTGGAAGAAATCCTCTGCCCGTTGTGGTGCTGATGTCGCTTTGTCTCTGGTCCGAGTGCACTGCAAGGAAGCTAAAGAAGACAAGTTGGCATCTCTCAAAGTGGCCAACACTAAGAAGCACTCCTTCCAGGATTTCATGGACACTTTCCTCGAGGCAGCCACTCGCATCGCCGACAGCATCGACCTCGACAGCTCCTGCGACCCGGCCAGTCCTTCTCCTGCCGAGTGATTAAAAAACATTATGCCTCACTTTTATTTGCCTCGGAATGCCGAGTGAATTTGTAACCATTAAAACTCCTTCGGGCCTGATGCCCGAGCACTTTATTCTGTGGTCAAGAAACTTTGGATTTATCATCTCATATATTGTGTCTGTCTTCGAACGAAATTCGTTTATCTATCGAATTGTTGTCTGTTTGCTTGGTGCAGCTTCTAGAGAAGAATGGCCAGTCGACCGATCGGGCGACCCTTGAGCAACATTGATCAGCTCATCAGCAAGGCACTCAGCAATGGTCTTGACGTTCCAGTCGACCGATCGGGTAATCCTTGAGTAGCATTGATCAGCTCGTCAGCAAGGCACTCAGCAATGGTCTCGTCGTTCTAGTCAACCGGTTGGGTGATCCTTGAGTAGCATTGATCAGCTCATCAGCAAGGTACTCAGCTTCTGGAGAAGGACGACCAGTTGCCTGGTCGAGCAACCTTAGGCGAGTACGAGACTGCGGCTTAACCTCCCGAGTGAGAGGATAGCTCTTGACTCGGTGAGATTTTTCAAACTTAGGCGAGTACGAGACTGCAGCCAAGCCCCCGAGTGGAAGGATCGTTCTCCACTTGGTAGGATTTTTCATTACTTAGGCGAGCACTGGGCTGCAGCTAAGCCTCCCAAGTGAGAGGATTGCTCTTCACTCGGTGAGATTTTTTATTACTTAGGCGAGCACTGGGCTGCAGCTAAGCCTCCCGAGTGAGAGGATTGCTCTTCTCGGTAGGATTTTTTCGAACTTAGGCGAGTACGAGACTGTAGCTAAGCCCCCGAGTGGGAGGATCGCTCTCCACTTGGTGGGATTTTTAAAACTTAGGCGAGTACGAAACTGCAGCTAAGCCCCCGAGTGAGAGGATTGCTCTTCATTCGGTAGGATTTTTTCGAACTTAGGCAAGTACGAGACTGCAGCTAAGCCCCCTAGTGGGAGGATCGCTCTCCACTTGGTGGGATTTTTAAAACTTAGGCGAGTACGAAACTGCAGCTAAGCCCCCGAGTGGGAGGATCGCTCTCCACTTGGTGGGATTTTTATCACTTAGGCGAGCACTGGACTGCAGCTAAGCCCCCGAGTGAGAGGCAGACTCATCACTCGGTAGGATTTTTATCACTTAGGCGAACACTAGGCTGCAGCTAGGCCCCCGAGTGAGAGGCAGACTCATCACTCGGTAGGATTTTTTATCATTTAGGCGAGCACTGGGCTGTAGTGA
>NC_041391.1:479568588-479604866 GCF_002162155.2 Triticum dicoccoides | reverse complement strand
AGCCCCCGAGTGAGAGGCAGACTCATCACTCGATAGGATTTTTATCACTTAGGCAAGCACTGGGCTGCAGCTAAGCCCCCGAGTGAGAGGCAGACTCATCACTCGGTAGGATTTTTATCACTTAGGCGAGCACTGGGCTGCAGCTAAGCCCCCGAGTGAGAGGCAGACTCATCACTCGATAGGATTTTTATCACTTAGGCGAGCACTGTGCTGCAGCTAAGCCTCCGAGTGAGAGGCAGACTCATCACTCGGTAGGATTTTTATCACTTAGGTTCAGGCGAAATAGATTCACGGCTAAAGTAGCATACACAAAAAGAAATAAACAACACCCACTCGGAAGGAGTAAATTATGTCTTTTGATAATTAAGCTAACAGGTATCCCTTATTACATCCGATCGGTTTAACTATTTAAGAATAGAAACGGTGGAGCAGATCCGCATTCCAGGCGCGTGGCTCATCTCTATTGTGTTCGACGTTGAAGAGATGGTATGCTCCGTTGTGGAGCACCTTGGTGATGACGAAAGGGCCTTCCCAAGCGGGGGCGAGCTTGTGTGGCCTTTGTTGATCCACTCAGAGGACCAAGTCCCCTTCCTGGAATGCACGACCCCTTACGTTCTTGGAGTGGAATCGACGTAAGTCTTGCTGGTAAACGGTCGACTGGATCAAAGCCATCTCTCTCTCTTCCTCCAAGAGGTCGACTGCATCTTGTCGAGCTTGATCTGCTTCTTCTTCTGAGAAGAGTTCGACCCGGGGAGCGTTGTGGAGCAAATCGCTCGGCAAAACGGCTTCGACTCCGTAGACCAGAAAGAATGGAGTCCATTCAGTCGACCGATTAGGGGTTGTCCTCAGTCCCCAAAGCAACGATGGGAGCTCGTCGACCCAAGCCCCTACCGCGTGCTTGAGGTCACGCATTAGCCGAGGCTTCAATCCTTTGAGAATCAATCCATTCGCTCACTCAGCTTGTCCATTCGACTGGGGATGGGTGACTGAAGCGTAATCTACCCTCGTGCCCTGGGAGGCGCAAAAAGCTTTGAACTCTTCAGAATCGAAGTTTGAGCCGTTGCCCGCGATGATGATGTGCAGGACACCGTATCTGAATATAAGTTCTCTGATGAAACTCACGGTTGTGCTTGCTTCGAGGCTCTTAATGGGCTTGGCTTCGATCCATTTGGTGAACTTGTCGACTACTACCAGCACATGAGTAAATCCACTCCTGCCTGTCCTTAGAGGTCCTACCATGTCCAATCCCCAAACGGCGAAGGGCCAGACGAGTGGAATAGTCTTCAGAGCTGACATAGGTTTTTGAGACATGTTGGAATAAAACTGACAACCTTCACACTTGTCCACTATTTCCTTTGCCATCTCGTTAGCGTGTGGCCAGTAAAACTCTGCTCGGTATGCTTTGGCTATGATGGTCCAAGAAGACGCATGGTGACCACAGGTTCCCGAGTGGATAACTGTCCTCTTCTGGCGTGATGCACTTCTGGCAGGCTCCAGTTACACTCTCTCTGAACAACTGTCCTCTTATCACAGTAAAGGCTTTAGGCCATCGGACGATCTATCGAGCTTCTTCTTCCTCCTCTGGGAGTTCCTTCCTAAGGATATATGCGATGTATGGTACTGTCCAGTCGGGAGTGATGACCAAAACCTCCATGACTAAGTCGACCATGGCCGGGACTTCAACTTTAGTCGGATCTATGGCACTCTTGGGCTGCGGTGACTCTTTGGTGAAAGGATCTTCTTGAACCGAAGGTGAATGGATATGTTCCAGAAACACGTTTCGGGGAATAGCCTCTCTCTTTGAGCCTATCTTGGCCAACTCATCAGCAACTTGATTTTTCAGTCGGGGTATATGGTGGAGTTCCAAATCTTGAAACCTCTTCTCTAGCTTTCTCACTGCATTGCAATAACCGGTCATGGCTGGGCTTCTGACATCCCTTTCCTTCATGACTTGGTTAACCACCAAATCAGAATCGCCATAAACCATAAGGCGATGGATGCCGAGTGAAATGGCCATACGCAACCCGTATAGAAGTGCTTCATATTCGGCTTTGTTATTGGAGGAATCAAAATGAATCTGGAGAACGTAACTAAGCCTGTCTCTGTGGGGGGATACCAACACTACTCCAGCACCTGAACCATTCAGCATCTTGGAGCCATCAAAAAACATAGTCCAATATTCCGAGTGAACTTGAGTCGGCAATTGCTGTTCAATCCACTCGGCCAGAAAATCTGCAATTGCTTGAGACTTGATGGCCTTCTTTGCCTCGAACCTAATATCTAAAGGGAGGAGTTCAATCGCCCATTTGTCCACTCGACCAGTTGCGTCTCTGTTATTCAGAATTTCGGATAGTGGCGCATCGCTGACGACTATAATTGAGTGGTCAGAGAAGTAATGCGCAACCTTCTTCATGGTCATGTATATTCCATAGACAAGCTTCTGATAATGCGGGTATTGTTGCTTGGATGGAGTCAAAACTTCAGAGAGATAATAGACTGGGCGTTGAACCTCATAGGCTTTTCCTTCTTCTTCCCGCTCGACCGTGAGTACTGTACTGACAACTTGTCCAGTGGCTGCAATGTAGAGCAGTAAAGGCTCTTTGCTGATTAGCACAACGAGCACCGGCTGGGTGGAAAGCAGGGTTTGAGTTCTGCAAATGCTGCTTCAGCTTCATCAGTCCACTCAAACTTATCAGACTTCTTCATCAATCGGTAAAGAGGCAAGGCATTTTCACCGAGACGAGAAATGAATCAACTCAGAGCGGCCAAACAACCAGTCAGCTTCTGAACGTCATGCACTCGCACGGGGCATTTCATTTGGAGGATGGTATCAGCTTTCTCTGGATTGGCGTCGATCCCTCGTTCGGAAACGAGAAAACCGAGTAACTTCCCTCCTGGAACTCCGAACGTGCATTTTGACAGATTAAGCTTGATATCGAATCTTGTGAGGTTGGCAAAGGTTTCTGCAAGGTCAGTCAATAGGTCGGAACCTTTGCGAGACTTGACCACAATGTCATCCATGTACGCTTCCACATTCCGACTGATCTGAGTGAGCAGGCACTTCGGAATCATTCTCATGAATGTGGCTCCAGCATTTTTCAAACCAAAAGGCATGGTGACATAGCAAAAGCACCCGAATGGGGTGACGAAGGCTGTTTTTATTTCATCGGGACCATACAGTCGGATCTGATGGTATCCGGAATATGCATATAAGAAAGACAAGCATTCACACCCTATAGTCGAGTCAACAATCTGATCGATGCGAGGGAGAGGAAAGTGATCTTTCGGGCAGGCCCGATTGATATGCTTGAAATCAATGCACATACGAAGTGAATTATCCTTCTTAGGAACCATGACTACGTTGGCTAGCCACTCGGACTGGTAGATTTCACGGATGAACTCTGCTGCCAACAGTCGAGCCACTTCTTCACCGATTGCTTTCCTCTTCTGCACGCGGACCGCCGAAGATGTTCTTTGACGGGTTTTATTTTGGGGTCGACACGCAAACGGTGCTCGGCCAGTCCTCTGGGTACACCTGGCATGTTAGAAGGTTTCCACGCAAAGATGTCCCAGTTCTCACGGAGGAACTGGACGAGCACTTCTTCCTATTTGCTGTCGAGTGTCGTCGATATATGGGTCGGTGCGCCACTAGGATCCGTCAGGTGAATATGAATTGGCTTCGTCTCACCATTCGATTGGAATGCAGAATCTATGGCAGGTTTCTTGGCTCTGAGCAGATCACTCGGATTCGCATTCTTCTGATATTCTTGAAGCTCAACTGCTGCCATCTGCTCATCGGCGATCTTGGAGCCTTTCTGGAAACACTCCTCAGCCTTCTGTCGACTGCCTGTAACTGTGATCACGCCTTTGGGGCTAGGAATCTTCAGTTTGAGGTACACGTAACATGGTCGAGCCATAAAGCGTGCATAGGCCGGCCTACCCAAAATGGCATGATAGGCACTCTGGAAATCCACGACTTCAAATGTCAACTTTTCCTTACGATAATGCTTTGAGTCACCGAAAACCACGTCGAGGGTGATCTATCCGAGTGATTCGGCCTTCTTCCCAGGAATAACACCATGAAAACTCATATTGCTCTCGCTAAGCTTGGACATCGGAATGCCCATCCCCTTCAGAGTCTCAGCGTAGAGGATGTTCAGACCGCCGCCATCATCCATCAGTACCTTGGTCAGACGAGTGCCTCCGACCATGGGGTCGACTACCAAAGCTTGCCTCCCAGGGGTGGCCACACGAGCAGGGTGGTTAGACTGGTCGAACGTAATGGCTGTCTGAGACCATCTCAGGTAGGTGGTCGTCGTCGTGGGAGCGACCATGTTCACCTCCCTGTTGATGACCTTCAATAGACTCTTGCTTTCAACGTCGGCGAATATCATCAGTGTGGAATTGACTCTGGGATAACCATCGTCTTCCTCTTCATCTTCACCTTGGTCCGACTCCTTCTCCCTTTCAGTGGGTTGTTTCTCTCTGAAGTGCTGGATTAGGAGTCGACACTGCCGGGTGGTATGCTTCGGGTAAATCAGATTACCTTCCTCATCTTTCTTCGTGTGGATGTGGCATGGCAAATCCATCACGTCATTCCCTTCCTTGTCCTTCACCTTCTTAGGGGCCCAAGGCCCTTTAGGTTTTCCCTTGAACTTTCCTTGATTCACTACCGCATTCTCTCCGGGCACTGCCGGCTCGGCCTTGCGCTTCTGCTTCCGACTAGAGTTACCTCCATCGGTATCTTGCCTGACTGGTTTGGTCTTCCCTCTACGGAGTCGATCCTTTTATTCTCCGTTAGCGTACCGGGTGGCTATTTCCATCATTCGAGCCAGAGTCATATCTCCAGTCTGACCGAATTTCAAGACCAACTCTCTGTATTTGATGCCTTCCTTGAAGGCGCACATGGCTTGATGCTCTGAAACATTCTCGACAGTGTGGTGCAGGGTGGACCATCTCTGGATGAACTCTCTCAAAGTCTCATTCGGCTTCTGCACGCAGTGCTACAACTCAGGCAATCCTCCAGGTCGCTTGCGCGTGCCTTCGAAAGTCCTCACGAACACTTGGGATAGCTCTTCCCAACTGTGAATGCTGCCCGGAGCCAACTGAGTCAGCCATGCTCGGGCTAACCCTTCCAACATGAGAGGAAGATGCTTCATTGCTATCTCGTCGTTGCCGCCCCCGATCTGCACAGCCACTCGGTAATCTTCAAGCCAAGTTTCAGGCTTGGATTCACCAGTGAAATTACTGATCCTGGATGCCAGCATGAAGTTGGGAGGTATCACTACTGCCCTGATGGCTCTGCTAAAACACTCGGGACCAGAAACATGCACTCGGCTGCCACTTGGACGGTCTCTGCCAGGGTCTTCTCTGTGTGCTCTGTTCCGGTCGACCAGGCCTTGAACGAGGATAGACCACGCGTCGAAGCCCGGTTCCCTTGGGTCGACGGAATTCCTGCGCTCACCACTATGACGGTGCCTATCATCATTCCGCCCAGGCACGTATGACGCACTCCTCGAAGGAGGCGTGGGTCCTCGATGACGGTTGTCACAGTCGAGTGGATGATCATACTGCCCACGGCCTTCACGCCGCGCAGGCGATCTTGGGCTATGAGCCGACTGAACCGTGTCCGCTGCAACGGATCTGCTATGAATCCTATTCCGCGACTGAGATACTACTGTATTCTGTTCTCCTGCTGCTCTGAGTAGGGCCCGGATCTGCATCATCCCTCTGCCAGCTTCCGACTGGGAAGGTTGGATGGACTCTGCTATTCGGGCCGCAGCTGTGAGATTCTAAATTGGCGTGCGGTATACCTTAGGTGGAGGCGGGAAAAGTTGTCGTCGAGTGGATTCATGGATCTGCTCCTAGGCACGCTCGTCGAGAGCATGCTAAAGGTTATCCAGTCGAGTGCGCTCAGCCAAGTTGGCTAAGCGCGCTTCCTCCAAGGCTCGAGCCTCGGGGGTTTCTCAGGCGATGGGCGTCCATATTGCAACGACGAAGATCTTCTCTCTGCTGCGAGGAGAGAGGTTCGGGACGATACTCCTCGTGGACCCGTGATGGATTGCCACCAGCTTCTTCGCCGTCCTCGCGGCAAAAACCAGGTGGGCTACGCGGAGCATCGACCATCAAGACTTCAGCCGCAGGATCGCTGCTATCGCACTCGGACGCCGTCTCCGCGGAGCCAGCCGATAGATCGAACAGGCCATGGAGAGTTTCGTCGGGCTCGATTGCCGCGACTTGATGGGTGGCCGAGCGTCGAGCCACTACATGCCTCACCCACCGCTGAAGCCGCGACCGACCGGATTGCTTGCAGCGACGGATAGCGGGAAGGGCGGACGCCACTGGAGCCAACTGATACTGGGCCGACGACTGTCGAAGAAGAACGCCACGAACGCACACGCGAAAGTGCGTTGCCGCTCGGATGGGGAGTGTTTTGACATCGAGTGGAGCTTCCTGAAGCCACGCCGAGTCGTCGGCGACGAAAACGAGCGCGCCGAGACGGATCTCGCGGCCCTCAACCATCTCGCCGCTGGAAACCATGATGATGATCGGAAAACAAACTTGCAACTTCACCAATAAGTCGCTAAGACACCTGCCCCAAGGTGGGCACCAACTGTCGTGCTTCTAAGACTGACAGTAGAAAGGGGGGTAGGTATGGAGAGGCAAGATCTTAGCTATGGCGAAGATGTACACACGATGTTTACGAGTTCAGGCCCTTCTCGGAGGAAGTAATAGCCCTACGTCTCGGTGCCCGGAGGCGGTCGATTGGATTATATATGTTGAATTACAGAGTGTGCGAACCCTTGTGCCAGAGGAGGGGGGGTGGCTTATATAGAGTGCGCCAGGACCCCAGCCCCACTCAATTACAAGGGAACTAATGTACATAAAGTAGGGGCATTACTGGTAACGCTAGCATTTAGTACTCTTAATGCTCATGAAGGCTAAGGAGTAAATATCTGGCCGTTGTGTGCTCTTCTGGCTTCTGGTCTTCGATATGGTCGAGTGATCTTCATTGTGGTCGAGTGATGATATGTAATGATCGTCGAGTGGTGCGTACGTCGAGTGGATTGCACTCGACGTACGAGACTGGTGCTCTTCTGTTGACTCTTGGTCTTTCCATCTTCCAGGGTAGTGACCTTGGGTAGGATGTATAGGTCGAGCCTATGACCCTACCCGGGGTCTGTATCCTCGTCACCCCCCTGTCTCGCGGACAGGCCCTGGGCCCCTGGTGTATTTCTTTTGCCCAGAAATTCTTATTAATTCCAAAAAGTGCCTCCGTGGATTTTCAGGACATTCCGAGAACTTTTCTTTTCTACACATAAAACAACATCATGGCAGTTATGCTGAAAACATCGTCAGTCCGGGTTAGTTCCATTCTAATCATGCAAGTTAGAGTCCAAAACAAGGGCAAAAGTGTTTGGAAAAGTAGATACGTTGGAGACGTATCAACTCCCCCAAGCTTAAACCTTTGCTTGTCCTCAAGCAATTCAGTTGATAAGCTGAAAGTGATAAAGAAATACTTTTACAAACTCTGTTTGCTCTTGTTGTTGTAAACATGAAAAGCCAGCATTCAAGTTTCAGCAAATACTATGAACTAACCATACTCACAATGACACCTAGGTCTCACAATTACTCATATCAATAGCATAATCAGCTAGCGAGCCATAAAAATAAAACTCGGATGACAACACTTTCTCAAAATAATCATAACATGATATAACAAAATGGTATCTCGCTAGCTCTTTCTGAGGCCGCAAAACATAAATGCAGAGCACCTTTAAAGATCAAGGACTGACTAAACATTGTAATTCATGGTAAAAGAAATCCAGTCAAGTCATACCCAATATAAACCAATAGTAATGAATGCAAATGATAGTGTGCTCTCCAGCGGGTGCTTTTTAATAAGAAGGGTGATGACTCAACATAAAAGTAAATAGATAGGCCCTTCGCAGAGGGAAGCAGGGATTTGTAGAGGTGCCAGAGCTTGATTTTAAAATAGAGATTGAATAACATTTTGAGCGGTATACTTTTGTTGTCAAGGCAACAACTATGAGATGGCTGTATCTTCCATACTACATGCATTATAGGCAGTTCCCAAATAGAATTGTAAAGGTTTATACTCCCCCAGCCACCAACAAGCATCAATCCATGGCTTGCTCGAAACAACGAGTGCCTCCAACTAACAACAGCCCTGGGGGAGTTTTGTTTAATAATTTTGATTTGCTTTGATCTTTTTGGATCATGGGACTGGGCATCCCGGTTACCGACCCTTTCTCGTGAATGAGGAGCGGAGTCCACTCTTCTTGAGAATAACCCACCTAGCACAGAAGATATAGGCAGCCCTAGTTGTAACATGAGCTGCTCGAGCATACAAAACAGAATTTCATTTGAAGGTTTAGAGTTTGGCACATACATATTTACTTGGAACGGCAGGTAGATACCGCATATAGGTAGGTATGGTGGACTCATATGGAACAACTTTGGGGTTTAAGGAGTTTGGATGCACAAGCAGTATTCCCGCTTAGTACAGGTGAAGGCTAGCAAAATACTAGGAAGTGACCAACTGAGAGAGCGACAACAGTCGTAAACATGCATCAAAATTAATTTACATCGAATACAAGCATGAGTAGGATATAATCTACCATGAACATAAATATCGTGAAGGCTATGTAGATTTGATTCAACTACATGCCTGAACATGTGCCAAGTCGAGTCACTCAATTCATTCAAAGGAGGATACCATCCCATCATACCACATCATAATCATTCTAATAGCATGTTGGCACACAAGGTAAACCATTATAACTCATAGCTAATCAAGCATGGCACAAGCAACTATAATCTCTAAATGTCATTGCAAATATGTTTACTTCATAAAAGTTGACTCAGAAACAATGAACTCATCATATTTACAAAAACAAGAGAGTTCGAGTTCATACCAGCTTTTCTCATCCCAATAAGTCCATCATATATCGTCATTATTGCCTTTCACTTGCACGACCGAACGATGTGTATAATAATAAGAGTGCACGTGCATTGGACTAAGCTGGAATCTGCAAGCATTCAACTCAAGAGAGAAGACAGGGTAATATGGGCTCTAAGTTAAATAAACAATCATGCATTATAAGAGCCACTAAGCATTTTCAATATGGTCTTCTCGACACCCAAAGGAAAGAAAAGAAAAGAAAACTATTTACACGGGAAAGCTCCCAACAAGTAAAAAGAAGAACCAGAAATCTTTTTGGGTTTTCATTTTAATTTCTACTACAAGCATGGAAATTAAACTAACTAATTTTTTTGGTTTTTCTTAAGGTTTATCAAACACACAAGAAGAAAACTAGAAAAATAAATTTAAACTAGCATGGATAATACAATGAAAGAGTATGAGCACCGAGAACTAGGGTGTGAACATGAATGTAAAGTTGGTGAGAAATACGTACTCCCCCAAGCTTAGGCTTTTGGCCTAAGTTGGTCTAGTACCAAGGATCGTCTGGCTGATATCCATAAGTGAAACCGGGGTTGTACTGAGATGCAGCGGCAACCGCCTCCTGAGTTGCAGCGTGTTGGCGAGCTGCCTCCACTCCCCTCTCATATTCAACCGCTTCCTCCCTGGTGACAACATATCTTCCTTTTGCCTGATAATCAAAAAGGTAGGGAGCAGGAAGAGTAACAGGGACGATGTTGCATCTGTCATAGATTAGTCGATAATGGAGGAATTGTTCATTCCTCTCAAGAAAATGATGATTGAACATAGCTTCTTTATCCAAATAAATAGGAGGTAAAATCATATCCCCCTCTCGCGGGGCTATATTAAGATAATTAGCCACACGGGTTGCATAAATTCCTCCAAATAAATCTCCCTTTCTACTATTATTCTGCAACCTACGTGCAACTATTGCCCCCACGTCATAACCTTTATAACCCGAAATAGCACTCTTGAGGACACACTGATCAGGGACACACATGTGACAAGCTTCGTCTTTACCGTTAATGCATCTACCAATAAAGAGAGCAAAATAATGTATAGCAGGAAAATGAATGCTCCCTATGGTAGCTTGTGCTATGTCCCTAGATTCTCCCACAGTAATACTAGCAAGAAAATCTCTAAATTCAGATTTGCGAGGATCATTAATATTACCCCACTGCGGGAGTTTGCAAGCAGTTGTGAAATCCTCTAAATCCATGGTATAAGATGTATCATAAATATCAAACATGACACTAGGAGAATTACGCGTACAGTTATATTGGAACCTCCGCACAAAGGAATCAGTCAATTGATAGTAATGAGGACACTTATCTTGTAAGAAGTCCTCCAACTCAGCATTACGCACATACGCGTCAAATTCCTCCTTGAAGCTCGACCATAAAATCATTGGATGGCCACTCACAAGCCCGTACATTTGCGTCCCTCGGCAATTCAACATCTTGCTCACGTATAGCAATCCTTGGCCCTTTCTTTGCCGAGGAACCACCTTGGTACATTCTTCTAAGCATAATTCTTTTTTTGAAATTTTTTGAAATTTTAGTAACTTCAAAATAAAAGTGAATAAAACTAAACAAGATTGATAGCAACTACTCCTACAAGTGCCTAGATCCTATATCATGCATTGGAATTGCTTGGGACCTCAAAAATTTAACATGCAAGCTCAAGAACATGGTCACCTATGCAGCAAAAATTTGCAATGCATAAAGCACTAGAACAAAAACTAATTGGACCAATGGGGGAGTCACATACCAAGCCACAATCTCACAAAGCAGTTTTGTGAATGGAGCCTTGAGCCAAGAGATCGAAAATCGCAGCAAAACGAGCTAGAACTCGTGCTTGAGCTAGAAGGGGATTTTTTTGGGTAGAAGATGAAGTGTGTGGGTGCTGGCATAAGTGGAGGGGAGCCACCAGGGGCCCACGAGACAGGGGGGCGCCCTATAGGGGGGGCGCGCCCTCCACTCTCGTGGCTTGGTGCTTGCCCCTCCTGCAGTGATTTCAGTGCCTAAAATCCTCAAATATTCCAGAAAAAATCATACTAAATTTGCAGGGCATTTGGAGCACTTTTATTTTCAGACTATTTTTTATTGCACGGATAATTCAGAAAACAGACAAATAATACTATTTTTGCTTTATTTATTCTAAATAACATAAAGTAAAAAGAGGGTAAAGAAGGTTGTGCCTTCTAGTTTCATCCATCTCGTGATCGTCAAAATGAACCCACTAACAAGGTTGATCAAGTCTTGTTAACAAACTCATTCCGAATAACACGGAACCGGAGAAATTTCGAATAACACTAAGTTACCTCAATGGGGATATGAAAATCCCCAACAATAAGAATATCATAGTTATTCTTAACAGTAGGGAGAGGAAATTCAAAACCTCCAATAATAATAGTTGGAACTTGTCCAATAGAATTGATGCTATGAACTTGAGATTGTTTCCTCGGAAAGTGTACCGTATGCTCATTACCATTAACATGAAAAGTGACATTGCCTTTGTTGCAATCAATAACAGCCCCTGCAGTATTAAGAAAAGGTCTACCAAGGATAATAGACATACTATCGTCCTCAGGAATATCAAGAATAACAAAGTCCGTTAAGATAGTGACATTTGCAGCCACAATAGGCACATCCTCACAAATACCGACAGGTATAGCAGTTGATTTATTCCACCCTTAAAAGTGTAATTAGCAAGCATGGTGGAAATTTCAGCTTCCGGTATCTTTCTTTTATTTGTAATGATATCCTTCATATACTTAGCGTAAGCATTTACTTTCAGCATATCAGTTAAACGCATACGTAAGAAAATAGGTCTAATCATTTCAGCAAAGTGCTCAAAATCCTCATCATCCTTTGACTTGGATGGTTTAGGAGGAAAGGGCATGGGTTTCTGAACCCATGGTTCTCTTTCTTTACCGTGCTTCCTAGCAACAAAATCTCTCTTATCATAACGTTGATTCTTTGATTGTGGGTTATCAAGATCAACAGCAGGTTCAATCTCTACATCATTGTTTTAGCTAGGTTGAGCATCAACATGAACATTATCATTAACATTATCACTAGGTTCATGTTCATCACCTGATTGAGTTTCAGTATAAGAAATATAAATATCATTGGGATTCTCAGGTGTGTCTACAGTAGGTTCACTAGAAGCATGCAAAGTCCTATCGTTTTTCTTCTTCTTCTTTTTAGAAGAACTAGGTGCCTCTAAATTATTTCTCTGAGAATCTTGCTCGATTCTCTTAGGGTGGCCTTCAGGATACAAAGGTTCCTGGGTCATTCTACTAGTTCTAGTAGCCACTCTAATAGCAAAGTTGTCGGATTTCAGGTTCTGGCAGACCCTTGAGGTTTGAACACTGGGGTGCGCACAAAGATCTTTCCCCTACCAGCTCACGTCTCGATGCTTGCAAGGAATCTAAGCTAGAAATAAGAACACACAAGGAACACGAGGTTTATACTGGTTCAGGCCACCATTGTGGTGTAATACCCTACTGCAATGTGTGGTGTGGTGGATTGCCTCAGGGGCTAATGATGAACAATACAAAGGGAGAACAGCCTCGTGAGGGCTGTTCTTGAGCTGGTGTGATGAACTGCTTGGGTGAGTTCAGTCGCCTCTCTCTAGTCTATGCGAGATCTAGACTCTCCATCTCTCTTTCCCTCCACTCCGTGGTGGCTAGTCCTATTTATAGAGGGGCCCCCTGGGCCTCTTCCCAAATAATGAGCGGGAAGGGCGCCAACAATTGGCCATTTTGAAGGGGAACATCTGGTACGCTTATCCTGACTAAAGTTGGTCTTCGACTACCAAAGGCTCTGACGATGACAACGTCCTGGGCTCCACGATGACCTCCATCCTGCCGTTCTGCGGGTCTTGGTCTTGTTGCACCGAAACACTAACCTTTGCCTAATGCCTTGGCCTGTGCTTGCCCCCTTTGCACTGAAGGGGAAACAAGGACACTGCGCAGGCCGGCGCCCGCCTGGCGCCCGCCTGGTCTCAATCGTCATGGCTTGCATCACAGGTTCCTCGCGAGGTACCCTACCTTGATCTCTCCGCCTCCTCGCGAGCCTGCCTGATGAGGCCGCTCCTGAGGAAGCTTCCTGTCGTCCGCCCCGTGAGGCTTGGCCCCTCGCGAGGGTCTTAAGCTTGAGCTGATGAAGCTGGGCCACACTGGGCCCCCACTTGAGCCACGCCGTAGGCTGCAGGCAGGCAAGTCTGGGGACCCTCGTTCCCAGAACGCCGACAGTAGCCCCCGGGCCCAAGGCGCGCCCGGACTTGGCTCAGCAGAGAAGCGAAGGGGCAAATGCGAAGCACCGCGGGCCCCAATAGCCTGCGGCCTTGGGCGCCGCGTGGCGATTGATTGGACGTGGGCGTCTCCGCTTCCCCACGAAGCCTCGGCAACCGCATGACTTGACAAGTCCCTGCATGCAAAAAATGGGTCATGATTACCTGCGATCGTGGAGGCCGACGGTTGGCCTCCTCCGGCTATATGTACGGGACGGCGCGGGCCCTTCCAGTCCATCCTTTCCTACTACTCCCTTTCTTCTTCCTCCTCGCCCTTGCTCCTCCTTACGCCAATGGCACCAATCCGCCGGCTTTCTGCATAAGAGAAGGGAAAGCCCCCTGTCGGTGTCAAAACCGGTAGATCTCGGCTAGGGGGTCCCAAGCAGTGCGTCTTAGGATCAATGGTAACAGGAGGCAAGGGACACGATGTTTTACCCAGGTTCGGGCCCTCTCGATGGAGGTAAAACCCTACGTCCTGCTTGATTAATATTGATGATATGGATAGTACAAGAGTAGATCTACCACGAGATCGTAGAGGCTAAACCCTAGAAGCTAGCCTATGGTATGATTGTTATTGTATCTGTCTATCGACTAGCCTGGCCCCGGTTTATATAATGCACCAGAGGCCTAGGATAACAAGAGTCCTAGCCGAGTACGCCGGTGGGGGAGGAGTCCTTGTCTTGATCGCCAAGTCTTGTTGATTCTTCCTTGTGTGCGGCAACTGTCCGGGCTAGCCCATGAGTATACGGCCATGGGGGTCCTCGGCCCAATCCAACTGATCGGGAGACGACGCGTTGAGTACCCCCTAGTCCAGGACACCGTCAGTAGCCCCCTGAACCGGTCTTCAAGTTAGGGACGCTCCTTGATTCTTCCGAACTGTTCTTCATCTTCGGTTGCCGGTCTTGAAAACTGGTTCAACAAATCTTCTCATCTTCTATCTTGAGGATCGCCGAAATGCATTCGACGAGTTTACGCGTTGGGTATCCGAGGAGCCCCTTTAAGTTTAAGGCCTTTATCAATGCCTTGTTACTCTTATGCCATGCCTCGGGTTTGAGGTTGTTCCCGGGCGGCAACGTCCTCTTTCGTCCGAGCTCCAACGCCGGACTGCATTCGAGGTATCTTTTGCAGCCGAGCACCAATGCCGGACTGCTTCCCAGCTCTAACATCGGACTATGTATCCGAGCTCCAACGCCGGACGGTATTCGAGCTCCAACGCCGGACTATGTATCCGAGCTCCAACGCCGGACCGTATCCGAGGTGTCGTAAATCACCTTGGTTCAAAGAAGTTTGAAGGAGTTTAGCCGAGCTTAATGCCGGAAGTGCCCTCTATGGAGCCAGCCACTAGCGCCCGAGCTTCACGCCGGACTGCTTCTGAGGTGGTGCACCACCCCGAATGTGGACCGATTTTTATCAATATTTTTGATTGGTGCCAGTAGCCCTCAAGGTGGGTATCGGTCTAAAACCCGAGATGCACATGAAGGATGACATAAGACCGCTGATCCCCGTAGCCGCTGAGACTCATGTTGATTTGCAAAATCGGTCTGAGGATCAAGTCCTAGCTCGGCAGAATACTTCGGGACACAAAAAGCGGCATGCTCAGTCCTCGAGACTCAGATTGGGTGCGGCCGACCAACCTGAGGATCAAAATCTCCTCGGAAACTGTATTGCACTTAAAATTTTCTGCATAGAACAGGCAATGCAGTAGCCCCCGAGACACTGGCCGGGTGGTAATACCAGATCAGGGGATCGATGTGCCCCTTTAATATTTTTATAAATAATAAGCCCGAAGCCCAGTAGCCCCCGAGCCTTAATGCGGGCATGGGAGGCTGAATTAAGGATCGATATCCATAGTAAAATCACAAATTATGTGTAATGACTCTATGTATCCAAGTACTTTACGTCATTAATGCTCGGATCCGCATTGTACAAAATTTTATTGACCGACCATTGGCTTCCACCTCCTCGGCCAATAGCCGAGGAGTGTTTGTCTTACTTTATAAAGCCTTTATGAGGGCAAAGATTTACAGCAAACAAGGCAATCTGGCCATACGGTTTTATAAACAAAGGTACACAGAGAGACATGTTATATTACTGTTTAACAGAAGAAATGTCTTCCAAAGAAAATAGTCCCGCTATCGGTTCCTTTCTTTGGGTTGTCATGCTAAGCATGATCATGAAACCTCAGTTCCAATGTAAGAGCAAAATATCGAGGATTTAGTTTGGGAGTCCAGTTAATAGCCCCCGGTAGTGTTCGGCGACAGTCGAGGTCAAGCCGTAAACACTTCGGCCATTGTTATGAATGGCCCGTTGTTTAATATAGTCATCGGATCGCTGACCAGTTTAGACCTATTATGACAGTCAGTTTTCGGCTTTCTCCACTGAGGTGCTTGACCATGCAAGCTGGAAGCACAATCGCAGTGGTTCTCCCTTTGCACATCTAGCCGAACAAAGCGGAACGTAGGAGGCAAGCGCGGGAGCCGGGCAACCCAACTATTGACCGAAGACACAATTCAAAACTGATGCATATATAGCAATATCCGAGAATGTTTTTGCTGAATCTCAAAAGGTGTCCGGCGTTGCACTGCGAGACTTGTGCTGAAAACACACAGATAGTTTAAAAGTGCCATGGGCTCGAAAAGCCAAAAAACTTATTCAAAAGGTTAATGTCCGAACTAGATCAAGTGTTCGGTGCCAATCCGAAAACTGGACTTTAGAAAAAAAGGTGCTTCTGTCGTGCTTTAACATGACACATCCTATCTCAAAACTTCAAGCGGGTCAGCCTACGGCTTCTTTGAGAGAGAAATTAGGATCCCCGGCTAGTGACCGCACACTTGTGTCGAAAGGAGTGATAAATAATAATAAAAACTTTGCAACGACTAAGAAGAAAAACACTTATCATAAAACGGCTCATATAAATTTAAGAGCCCCCAAGTGACTTGGGTAAAAGTTGATAATGTAAGGTGACATGTAGAATGCCTTCTAGCCGGATTGTAGATCGTTTGTCGTAGCAGACCTTTTAGCTTCAACCTCTGGACCCAATAGTCCGGAGTGTGTCCGAAAACCCTCGCGGTTATAAAAACCGGGGCATGCGTGGAGACCAGGCGTAGGGGTCATTAGTGCTTTATCAGACAAGTGCCCAACTAGTTATGTTATATTACATGGTTAGTAAGAAACATCTTCTAGGGAGAATAGTTCCATTAGGGGTTCCTTTCCCTGGGAGGCATGCCCTAAAGTGCATGTCCGGACTGCGAAAAGAGCAGAAAAACATCTGGGGGCAGGTAAATAAATGGGTAAGAAATCATCTTTTAGTTCACCGACCGAGTATTCCCTTAAGAACGCTAGCTTTCGGCTTCACCCAGTCTGAGGTACACATCCGGCTGACCCGGCAGTAACAATCGCAGAGGTGCTCCCTTTACCACCTAGCCGAACAATCGGGAACGTAGGGGTAAGCACAGGAGCCAGGCAACCCAGCTTGGCCAAAACTTAAGTCATATCGATGCATATAATGGTGAATAAAAGGTACATGCGGAAGTGTGACACATGTGTTGGGCATAAAGCCCGAATTAATAAGCTTCTGTTAAAGAAGCCCCCAGGTATAATGAGCGCGGGTAGCGCATCAAGTGTGTGCGAAAAAAGTTTCGACAAGGAAGATAAGCAACTTTTTCCCGAGAAAGTATAATGCTTGGTCGAACCGAACACAAGTTAGAAATTTTAAAACTTTGAGCATGAAGGCAACTTAGCTGGTTAATGTGTTCGGTATTGACGATGCGGTCCGAGCTTGATGCGGGACAAGGTTCCATCCCCCAAGCCGGTCCCGAGGTGGCGGAGCAAAGAGCTCGGCCCTGTGAAGTGATGACATAGCATGGTCAATGCAGGACGACAGAGTGATGCCGAAGTCCCTGGCATGGGGTAATGAAGTGTTGACGAAGCCCCCGTCCAGCCGAGGTGACGTCAAAGGATATAGTCCGGCTAGATCATTTTCCTGTGCACAAAAAATAGTGCAAACCGGGGATAATAGTAATAATAGGAATTAAAAAAATGTTGCATAATAAATAATTTATGCAAAGTGAGTAGTAAAAGAAATATGGCCTGGCGCCGAAGTCGATGTCGATGCAGGTCGTCGGCGTAATGCAATAAAGGCGTGGTAAAGCCTGGATTCACAGGTCGGTCCGAGTTCCGGATGCGGCGTTCGCCGAAGTGTGTACGGAAACTGACCGAACCATCATGCGACCGTCGATAATGCGGCCACCATTTGATAGACCTGTGTACATATGCTGGACTAACCAGAGTAATAATTCCTTGGGAAAAATTTAACCCAAACAAGCAAAAAGAAATACTAGGATTAATAGCACCTGGTTTATTTGTTGTAGCAATCCGAAGGAAGGTGATTCCCAAAATTGGGACTCGGTCCGCGCACCCATTGTCTGGTCGGCTAGTGACGCCGAAGTGTCCGGAGTAGGTTGATGAAGAGATGGCGAAGCCCCTAGTCCAGCCGAGATGTCGAAGTAGATCGGCGTGATGGACACCAGCTTGAAGAAGCAATAGTGCGGCCTTGCCGATGCAGGTCGTGACGTGGTCGATGCAGGTGTGCCCGCTCCTTATAATTCGTGGGGCGGTGATGTTGGTGACGATTTATCCTTCGCGATGCTTAACTATTGTTCGGCCGGCCGAGATGATGTTCCGAAGAAATTGAGCTCGGCTCAACAAAGCGACGACGTGTCTGACATAGGTCGGCCGCCGTGGAGTGATGTTGTCGGGCTAGTTTGACACCGGCGCAATGGTGAAGTTCGTATTGCAAAAATACCTTTAATACTACTGGGATGTGTTTGAGAATAAAACACAACACCCCATACGAAAACTTCCTTCAAAAAGGATGTCCGAGATCCCGTTCATAAAGAAGATGAATTCGGGTCGGATTCGTTCTCGCGCAGAAAACAGATCCAAAAAGTGATGCACTAATCGGAAGTTTCCCGGAGTTTGGACGGTTGGATCGAGCTGAATTTTTGGCAGGTGGTAGATATGGGAATTCCGCAGTAAATCAACGGTTGGATCCTCCAAAGGACATCCGAGATAGATGCTGGATACCATGCTCCAAACTCGTCCGGATTCTCGTCCAGATTCAACAGGGCTCCGGTATATCGGAGATTGCCGGAGATTCCTCCATCGGAACTCGACGAAATTTTTGCAAGGTTGTTGTAGACTTAATTCCGCATAATTCCACCGAAGTAATCGTTTAAGCGACACTCGAGGAGGCGGTGGCAGTAGATACAAGTTTGCTGTCCAGAAAAACAGCTCGGTCGCCTGAGGGCAATGTTGATGTTGAGCCTCCGAGCTCCATGGATGACTCCTCCATGATCTTGATAGAGATCGGAGTTGGTGTTGATGAAGGCCTTCATCCAAACATGATGATCGGAGGCAGGCCACAGTCCTCGGTCAAGCCAAGGTGACCAGTCGAGCTGGTGACGAAGAAGCCGACGTCGCAGTTGACCTGCAGTCGAGCCATTGATCCTTTCGCCGATCACACAGCGGAACTCTCAATGAAAGCACCAATGTCGGTGTCAAAACCGGCGGATCTCAGGTAGGGGGTCCCAAGCAGTGCGTCTTAGGATCAATGGTAACAGGAGGCAAGGGACACGATGTTTTACCCAGGTTCGGGCCCTCTCGATGGAGGTAAAACCCTACGTCCTGCTTGATTAATATTGATGATATGGATAGTACAAGAGTAGATCTACCACGAGATCGTAGAGGCTAAACCCTAGAAGCTAGCCTATGGTATGATTGTTGTTGTATCTGTCTATCGACTAGCCTGGCCCCGGTTTATATAATGCACCAGAGGCCTAGGATAACAAGAGTCCTAGCCGAATACGCCAGTGGGGGAGGAGTCCTTGTCTTGATCGCCAAGTCTTGTTGATTCTTCCTTGTGTGCGGCAACTGTCCGGACTGGCCCATGAGTATACGGCCATGGGGGTCCTTGGCCCAATCCAACTGATCAGGAGACGACGCGTTGAGTACCCCCTCCGTCACCCCCCGAGAGGGTCCCGACCCGCTTCCGCCGAAGAAGCGGCTAGTCCTCTGCCGCTGAGACGAGGGTGCTCGGCAGGAGGTGCCGAGGCCTTTGTTCGAGCAGCCGCTGCCTGGGTTTCGGCTGCCCTTGTATGCCTGAATCGAGGGCCCTGGAGAAGAAGTCGCCAAGCGACACCGACGGTGCCGCCGTCGACGCCGGCGGGTTACGACGGTGCGCGTCGTTCCTCCTGGAGTCCATGCTGAGGGCTCCTCTCGCAAGCTTGTGCTCCACGCTGCCATGCCTTCTCGATCCTGGATTCGCCTTTCTCCCTCCTTCGCCTTTGAGATCCCGCCGAAGAGGCCTCTTGAGCTCTGGCTGCAGCACGCTGACTGCAGTACCCCTGCGACAGGAGCGGAGGTCGAGGTTGTCGCTCCGGACAAGGTCTACATGACCCGAGGCTAGGGCGAGATTGCTCGTGTCTGCCGGACAGAGGACGCCCTCGTGATCCACCTCGAATACGATGGCGCCTCCTTGCTGTTCTTCAAGGTCTTCGACGTGGAAGGACGCCGGCTGGAATTCTACCCCGAGAAAGGCGGCCGGGGCATCATCGTGGCAAGGACCAGGCCTGTCAACCGCTTCCCCAGCAGCTCCTCATGCAGCAACGGAGGAGCTGGAGGGTCCAGCGACTCTGCCAAGCTTTACACGACTCCGGAGACAAGCGATGACAGCTACGAGCCCTCGAGCTCGCGCCGCGCCGGGAGCAGGGCAGCTGCATCAGGCCGCCGACGCCACTGATCTGTATGGGGTTGGCGTCGGCGCCTGACGACCCACTGTTGATGGTGGTGTCTTCTGCGGAGGCACGCGCTATTATCGCTCCTTAGGATTAGTACCTTTTGTTCCTTGCGAGGAATCGTAGTACCACCCCGCGGGGTATGTAAGATGCTGGCCATGTCTTTTGTGAATATTATATCCGTATTATGAATCGATGCGAGATGCTTGTCCTGTCCCGGCTTGCTCCCCCTTTCTTTCCTCACAAGGGCTTGGTGCTCTACGCCGACAGGTCCCGGTCCCTAGGCAAGATTCAGCCGTCACTGGTATGCCAGGTCGTGATGCCGTGGTCAAGGCCAGGAGGTGAGCGGCCCAAGGTCCAGTAAGAGCCCCTGAGTCGTGATGCTCAGGAGGTCCCCTTTGGCGCTCAAGCAGCCTCCGCTGGGCGAGAAAGGCAGGCAGCGTCACCGTGACAGAGCTGCAGTAGGCGAGGGTTTAGCGCTGAGTCGATTCAGTTTTTGCGTGACTTATCTTGTAGGTTGGGGTAGTTTTCAGTGAAGTGCCGGGCCTGCATGGCGGCAGCTGAGGTGTTTCTGAGTTATGTCCTCGCGAGATTCTTCCTTCTCCCCCGCACTTTCCTTCATGCTCTACGTCCTCAGGTCCCGGCCCTCGAGCGATCTCAGCTACCGCTGGTATGTCAGGTCGCGATGCCGTGGGTCAAGGCCAGGGGGTGAGGGCTGGAGAGCCAGTAAGAGCCCATGAGTCGCGATGCTCAGGCGCCCCCCTTTTAACGTGCAAGCGGATCATGCCGGAGAGAAGGAGAGAAAGCTTGCGACGTCCCCGGCATTACTCCTGGAGCGGGTCCTGTGTATCAATCACGAGGGAAAACAAGGTCTGTCGTTACGGTTGCCAGCCAACCATTGGTCGCTCTAAGGGAGTGATTGGGGCACTGAGGGCCTGGTGAGGTGGTGCCTTGCGGGGCTGCCGCGGCCAGAGCTCAGCCATTTAGATTTATCGGCGTTGCAGGGACGGACCCGTGCGCAAGCGCCGTGCCTGAGCGAGCGGCTCAAAAGGTGGGTGTCAATCGAGCGTGCGATTATGTCAAGCAGGTTAAGCATGAAGAAGCAAATCCATTTAGATAGATGCGGAAAAAGCAAACGCCACTGGGTCAGTCCCGAGCAGCTTGGGGATAATGCAGCCCGAGGGGCGCCCCCAACAAGGTAGGTAAAGAGCGTAAGCAAAACGGATACATGTCGCATGGACGGACCCACGCGACCTGGGAATGGTGCAGCTCTGCAGGCGCTCCCAGCTGAAAATGGAACTGGAAAGATGTCACCTGATACGGTTGAAGATGAAGGGATGCTGAAGCAGCGGATGACGCGTGGCGAGGAAGCCGATCCTCACGAGCTCCCGGGACCAGGAGCCTCGGGAGGCTCCCGGGGCACAGGTGGATCGTCAAGGACCATCTCCATCTCCGCCAAGACCGCGCAACACCTGACCTCCTGAGCCTCCAGAATGCTCCTCAGTAGGTGCTGGTGAGCGGCGACCGCGTTCGGTAGGCCGAAAGGCATGCGAACGTAGCTGTGAGGTGGACCCTCACAACGCCCCACGCGCGAAGGCCTGAGGCGCTCCTGAGACGCGGCTCGGTTGAGCCCTGGTACGTTGATGTAGACACACAGCCCACCATCCTCGCCTAGATGTGGGGCTACGGCGGGTAGGCGGCGGCTGCCGCGGATGACTCTTGACTCTTGTAGCTCCTGAATGTTTCTCGCGATGAACTCCTGAGGGTTTGGCCCTCCTTGCCTCACACCTTCCTGAGGGAAATGTGCCTTGAAGCACGCCTCCAAGTGGTGCCCGAGAGCCTCCCTCGTGACCTTGGCAAAGTCGGTGGCTCTCAAAGAAAGAGCCCCTGAGCCCTGCCTGAGGAGGGCGCCGGGCGCGCCTTCCTATGCGATAGAGGGTGGCGCCCCCTGAATGGGCGCGGCTCCTGATGCAATGCCTCCGGAGGTGCCTGCCTTGTGAGAGTTTGGGCCAGGTGAAGCCTTCTTCTTCTTAGGGACCGCCTCGGGAAGTCTTCCGCCCCTGTGATTTGGGTCTTTGATTGCTCCGGCCTAGAAGGCACGCTCAAGAGAACACACTTCATCTCTTTCCTCACAAGGCACTGTGATGACTCCACTGCTTCCTGGCATCTTGAGGACATTGTAGCCATGGTGAGTCACTGCCATGAACTTGTCCAGGGCTGGGTGCCTAAGGATGGCATTGTATGGCAAGCGAATGTGGGCGACGTTGGAGTTAATGAGCTCGGTGCGGTAGTTGTTGTGCTGCCCAAAGGTGACAGGAAGGCGAACTTGCCCTATCGGAATGGTGGAACCATCAGTGACTCCTGAGAAGGGCTTGGTCGGCTGAAGCTGATCATATGGCACTTGGAGATTGTTGAATGTCTCGACGGATAGGACGTTGAGTCCTGCTCCGCCATCGATGAGGGTCCTGGTGACTTGCACATTGCTGATGACTAGGGAGCAAAGCATTGGGAGGACTCCGCCCATTGCTGCGCACTTGAGCTGATCCGCTGAGCTGAATGTGATAGCACACGCAGACCACCTGAGGGGGCACGTGGCCTCAAGCTTGGGGAGGACTGCATTCACCTCGCGAGCAAACTACTTGAAGATGCGCTGAGAGGCTGGGGCCTGAGCGCCGCCCAGGATGCAAGAGATTGCGCGCGGCTCATGGAAGCCCCCAGCCCCCTTGTCCCGATGATGGTCTTCATTCCTCCTCGGCGGTGGTGGCAGAGGAGGGAGGCCTGCGTTGCCTTGAGGGCGGTCCTCATGAGGCTGATCCCTCCAACCTCCCTCGCGAGGCTGGTCCTGCCAGATCCTCGCGAGGTCGGTCATGCCACCCTTGGCGAGGACCACGGTCTTCCCAACGTCCTCCGCCTCTTCCTCCTCCTCGGCAATAGCCCCGGTCATTGCGGTCAGGGCATCAGCCGATACGCCCATCTCACACGGCCCTGAGCTCATAGTATTCGTTGGTGTTGTGGGTGTGGAGGTCGTGGTACACGCAGTATCGTCTGCCCTTGGATGACTCAGGCTGATCCCTGCCTCGCTTGGTGTATGGCTCCGCTACGAGCACAACAGCCACCTTGCCCTTCACGTCCTTGACCTTGGGCTTCTTCTCTTCTGGATCGACAACCGGAAGCTCGAGGAGGGAGAGGCGCCCTTCCTCAGCCCTAGCGCACTTGGTCGCCAAGTTGAACAGCTCCAGGGATGTGCACAGGTCTTCATGGATTGCTAGCTCCTCTTTCATCTTGATGTCACGCACGCCATCGGAGAAGGCTGAGATGATGGCTTCCTCAGTCACCCTGGGGATCTTGAGGCAGGCATTGTTTAAGAGCTGGATGTACTTCTGCAGGGTCTCTCCTGGCTGTTGGTTGATGCGGCACAGGTCGCTCATGGCCGGGGGCCGATCGCGAGTGCCTTGGAAGTTGGCGATGAAGTGAGTGCGCATCTCGTCTCAGGAGGAGATTGTGCCAGGAGCCAGGTTCAGGAGCCAGGTACGGGCACCGTCCTTGAGCGCCATGGGAAACCAGTTCGCCATGACCTTTTCGTCCCCGTTGGCGGCTTCGACGCCCAGCTCGTAGAGCTACAGGAACTCCGCGGGGTCTGCAGTGCCGTCGTAGCGAGGAGGCAGGTCCGGCTTGAACTTGTCGGGCCATGCGACGCTACGCAGCTCGGTGGTGAAGGCGCGACAGCCTACAGTGGCCACCGGAGCTCTCTGCTGATGCGGGGCTTGCTCCTGGAAATTCCCACGCGCCGCTGCCTGGAGCAGCGCGGGGTCTTGGCATCGCGGCGCTGGGATGCGGTCATGGCGCACCGGTGCTGGGAGCACGTGAGCACCTTCTTGGGGACGAGGGATTTCTAGGCAACTCCTTTCTTGCCACGCGGGTGCCGGACGTGGAGGGTCTCGTCCTGGGGCCACGCGCCTTGGAGCCAGGGCGCCTTCTTGGGGAGGAGGTGGCGAAGGCACCTCCTGATCCTTGCCTCCTGCGCAGGATGGAGGGCGAGGCAGCGAGAGAGAGATGGCAGAGGAGAGCCCCCTGCGGCACTGACGAGCTCGATGATGCGGGCGAGCCAGTCCTCGTAGAGGTCGTTGACGGGACGGTAGTGCAGGAGCTCACGCGCCAGGAGCAATGCAGTGTGCACATCCGTGGGGGCGCGATGGGCGTGGGATGACGAACCGGCTGGAGTGAGCGACGGGGTGGCGGTGCGGCCTTCCCGCCGCACTGAAGGATGCAGGGACGAGGCCTGCTGCTCGTTCCCCGCCGGGTTGGTGGCGGCGTTGGCGGCAGGCGACGGGGAACGACGGGGGTGTCCGCCGACAGGAGCCGTCTGGGCGACTCGAACGGTAAGAGCAGCCCGACGCTCGGCACGGGCTCCGCGAGCGTCAGACATGGACCCAACAGAAGATCACACGCGAACAACGGAAGAAAGATTCCGGCACACCCCTACCTGGCGCGCCAAATGTTGGATATTGGGTTCCGACAGACCCTTGAGGTTCGAACACCGGGGTGCACATGAAGATCTTTCCCCTACCAGCTCACGTCTCATGCTCGCAAGGAATCTAAGCTAGAAAGAAGAACACACAAGGAACACGAGGTTTATACTGGTTTGGGCCACCATTGTGGTGTAATACCCTACTCTAGTGTGTGGTGTGGTGGATTGCCTCAGGGGCTGATGATGAACAATACAAAGGGAGAACAGCCTCGCGAGGGCTGTTCTTGAGCTGGTGCGATGAACTACTTGGGTGAGTTCAGTCGCCTCTCTCTAGTCTATGCGAGATCTAGACTCTCGATCTCTCTTTCCCTCCACTCCGTGGTGGCTAGTCCTATTTATAGAGGGGGGCCCTAGGCCTCTTCCCAAATAATGAGCGGGAAGGGCGCCAACAATTGGCCATTTTGAAGGGGAACATCTGGTACACTTATCCTGACTAAAGTTGGTCTTCGGCTACCAAAGGCTCTGATGATGACGTCGTCCTGGGCTCCACGATGACCTCCATCCCGCCGTTCTGCGGGTCTTGGTATTGTTGCACCGAAACGGTAACCTTTGCCTGATGCCTTGGCATGTGCTTGCCCCCTTTGCACCGAAGGGGAAACAAAGACACTGCGCAGGCCAGCTCCCGCCTGGCGCCCGCCTGGTCTCGATCGTCATGGCTTGCGTCACGGGTTCCTCGCGAGGTACCCTGCCTTGATCTCTCCGCCTCCTCGTGAGCCTGCCTTATGAGGCCGCTCCTGTGGAAGCTTCCTGTCGTCCGCCCCGCAAGGCTTGGCCCCTCGCGAGGGTCTTGAGCTTGACCTGATGAAGCTGGGCCGCACTGGGCCCCCACTTGAGCCACGCCGCAGGCCGCAGGCAGGCAAGTCTAGGGACCCCCGTTCCCAGAACGCCGACAAAAGTCATTTTTATTATTTATTTCATCAAGCAAATCATTTTGAGCTTTAAGTACTTGCTCAGTTTGAGTAGCAACCATAGAAGCATATTTGCTAACGAGTTTGAGTTCATCTTTAACTCTAGCCAGATTATCACTTACACGTCCGATCTCGAAAGCATTATTCTTTAACTCGCTACCAACATAAGCATTAAAACTTTCTTGTCTAGCCATAAAGTCATCAAATTCATCTAAGCATGGGCTATGAAATTTAGTAGAGGGGATTTCAACTTATCATATCTATGGAGAGAATTTACCTTTACTACCTATGTCGGGTTATCAAGACAATATGGTTCTTCAACAGGCGGTAGATTAAGACCATGTATTTCTTCAATAACAATAGGAGGTAAATTCTTAACATCTTCAGCTTTAATACCTTTTTCTCTCATTGATTTCTTTGCCTCTTGCATATCTTCAGGACTGAGAAATAAAACACCTCTCTTCTTCAGAGTGTGTTTACGAATAGGCTCAGGAGTTGGCTCAATTGGTTCAGGAATTACTTCAGGAATTGGCTCGGGAAGAGTCCAATTATTTTCATTAGTCAACATATTATTCAATAATATTTCAGCTTCGTCGACTGTTCTTTCCCTGAAAACACAACCAGCACAACTATCCAAGTAGTCCTGATAAGCATCGGTTAGTCCATTATAAAAGATATCAAGTATTTCATTTTTCTTAAGAGGATGATCAGGCAAAGCATTAAGTAACCAGAGAAGCCTCCCCCAAGCTTGTGGGAGACTCTCTTCTTTGATTTGCACAAAATTATATATTCCCCGCAAGGCAGCTTGCTTCTTATGAGCAGGGAAATATTTAGCAGAGAAGTAATAAATCATATCCTGGGGACTACGCACACAACCAGGAGCAAGAGAATTATACCAAGTCTTAGCATCACCCTTTAATGAGAACAAAAATATCTTAAGGATATAAAAATAGCGAGACTTCTCATCATTAGTAAATAGGGTAGCTATATCATTCAACTTGGTAAGATGTACCACAACAGTTTCAGATTCAAGGCCATAAAAAGGATCAGATTCAACTAAAGTAATAATTTTAGGATAACAGAGAATTCATAATCCTTATCAGTAACACAGATAGGTGAAGTAGCAAAAGCAGGATCGGGTTTCATTCTAGCATTAAGAGACTGCTGCTTCCATTTAGCTAATAATTTCTTAAGATCATATCTATCATTGCAAGCAAAGATTTCCCTAGCAGCTTCTTCATTCATAACATAACCCTTGGGAACAACAGGCAATACATAATCATTGGGAGAACCTTCATCATCACTATCATCAGTAATAGGATCTTCAGTAATTTCATTCCCACTAACTCTAGCAAGTTGTTCATCAAGAAATTCACCTAATGGCAAAGTAGTATCTCACACAGAAGTAGTTTCATCATGCATAGCAGAAGTGGCATCATCAATAACATGCGACATATCAGAATTCATAGCAGTAGCAGGTTTAGGTGTCGCAAGCCTACTAATAACGGAAGGAGAATCTAGTGCAGAGCTAGATGGCAGTTCCTTACCTCCCCTCGTAGTTGAGGGCAAAATCTTGGTTTTAGCGTCTTTCAAGTTCTTCATAGTGATCAACAGATATAAATCCCAAGTGACTCAGAGAATAGAGCTATGCTCCCCGGCAACAGCGCCATAAATTAGTCTTGATAACCCACAAGTGTAGGGGATCGCAACAACTTTCGAGGGTAAAGTATTCAACCCAAATTTATTGATTCGACACAAGGGGAGCCAAAGAATATTCTTCAGTATTAGCAGTTGAGTTGTGAATTCAACCACACCTGGATAACTTAGTATCTGCAGCAAAGTATTTAGTAGCAAAAGTGGTATGATAATAATGGTAACGGTACAAAAGTAAAGATAAATGTATTTGGGTTTTTGTAATAGTTGTAACAGTAGCAAAGGAAAAGTAAATAAGCAAAGAACAATATGTGAAAAGCTCGTAGGCAATGGATCAGTGATGGATAATTATGTCGGCTGTGATTCCTCATGTAATAGCTATAACATAGGGTGACACAGAACTAGCTCCAATTCATCAATGTAATGTAGGCATGTATTCCGTAAATAGTCATGCGTGCTTATGGAAAAGAACTTGCATGACATCTTTTGTCCTACCCTCCCGTGGCAGCGGGGTCCTAGCGGAAACTAAGGGATATTAAGGCCTCCTTTTAATAGAGAACCGGAACAAAGCATTAGCACATAGTGAATACATGAACTCCTCAAACTACGGTCATCACCGAGAAGTATCCCGATTATTGTCACTTCGGGGTTGTCGGATCATAACACATAATAGGTGACTATAGACTTGCAAGATAGGATCAAGAACACACATATATTCATGAAAACATAATAGGTTCAGATCTGAAATCATGGCACTCGGGCCCTAGTGACAAGCATTAAGCATAGCAAAGTCATAGCAACATCAATCTCGGAACATAGTGGATACTAGGGATCAAACCCTAACAAAACTAACTTGATTACATGGTAAATCTCATCCAACCCATCACCGTCCAGCAAGCCTACGATGGAATTACTCATGCACGGCGGTGAGCATCATGAAATTGGTGATGGAGGATGGTTGATGATGACGACAGCGACGAATCCCCCTCTCCGGAGCCCCGAACGGACTCCAGATCAGCCCTCCCGAGAGAGATTAGGGCTGGGCGGCGGCTCCGTGTCATAAAATGCGATGAAACTTTCTCTCTGATTTTTTTCTCCCCGAACGTGAATATATGGAGTTGGAGTTGAGGTCGGTGGAGGTCCAGGGGGCCCACGAGATAGGGGGGTGCGCCCTACAGGAGGGGCGCCCCCCTGTCTCGTGGACAGGCCCCGAGTCCCCTGGTGTATTTCTTTTGCCCAGAAATTCTTATTAATTCCAAAAAGTGCCTCCGTGGATTTTCAGGACATTCCGAGAACTTTTCTTTTCCACACATAAAACAACATCATGGCAGTTCTGCTGAAAACAACGTCAGTACGGGTTAGTTTCATTCAAATCATGCAAGTTAGAGTCCAAAACAAGGGCAAAAGTGTTTGGAAAAGTAGATACGTTGGAGACATATCAGTGTCCTCCCAATGCTTTGTTCCCCAGTCATCAGCAATGTGCAAGTTACCAGGACCCTCATCGACGGCGGCACAGGACTTAATGTTCTGTCCGTCGAGATGTTCAACAATCTCCAAGTGCCATATGGTCAACTTCAGCCAACCAAGCCTTTCTCAGGAGTCACTAACGGCTCCATCACTCCGATAGGGCAGGGTCGCCTCCCTGTCACCTTCGGGCAGCGCAAGAACTACCGTACCGAGCTCATCGACTTCGACGTTGCCCACATTCGCCTGCCATACAATGCCATCCTCGGGTACCCAGCCCTAGCCAAGTTCATGGCGGTAACTCACCATGGTTACAATGTCCTCAAGATGCCGAGAAGCGGCGGAATCATCACAGTCCCCTGCGAAGAGAAGGATGCGGTGTGCTCTCTCGAGCGTGCCTTCCAAGCTGCATCAGTCGAGGACCCAGACAGCAAGAGTGAGAACCCTCCCGAGGCAGTTCCTAATAAGAAGAAGACATCACCCAGCTCAAGGCCTTAGGAGGTAGGCATCTCCGGAGGCGCCGCATCAGGATCTGCGCCCGTGCAACGGGCGTCTCCCTCCGTCGCATAGGAAGGCATGCCCGGCGCCCTCCTCGGGCAAGGCTCAGGGGCACTCTCCTGGAGCGCCTCAGACTTTGCCAAGATCATGAGGGAGGCGCTCGGGCACCACTTGGAGGCGTGCTTCACGGCATGTTTCCCTCAGGAAGGCATGGGGCAAGGAGGGCCCAACCCTCAGGAGTTCACCACCAAGGCCACTCAGGAGCTTCAAGAATCAAGCGTCAGATGCGGTGATCGCCGCCTACCCGGCGTAGCTTCCCATCCAGGCGAGGATGGTGGGCTGCGCGTCTGCATCAACTACGAAGGGCTCAACCGAGTCGCGTCTTAGGAGCGCTTCTGGCCTTCGCACGTGGGACGCTGCGAGGGTCCACCACACAACTACGTTCGCATGCCTTTCGTCCTGCCGAATGCGACTGCTGCTCACCAGCGTCTTCTGCGGAGCATTCTGGCAGCTTGGGAGGCCAGGCACCACACGGTCCTTGCAGAGATGGAGATGGTCCTCGAGGAACCGCCCGGACCCCCAAAGCCTCCCGAGGCTCAAGGGCTCGGTGGCTCATGAGGATCGGCCGCTTCACCGTGCATTGTCAGCTACTTCAACACCCGCTCTACAATGGTATCAAGTGACATCTTTCAAGTTCATTTCAGCTGGGAGCGCCCTTAGGGCTGCATTATTCCCAGGTCGCGTGGGTCTGTCCCCGCGGCATGTATCCCTTTTGCTTATGTCTTTAGTTTACCTTGCTAGGGGCGCCCCTCGGGCTGCATCATCCCCAAGCCGCTCGGGCCTGACCTAGTGGCATGTATCCTTCCTGCAGTTATCTAAGCCAATTTGCCTTTCATGCTTAATCCGCCTGTGATAATCGCCTGCTCGATTGACACCTACCTTCGGAGCCGCTCGCGCTGGCATGGCGCTTGTGCATGGGTCCGTCCCTGCAACATCGACAAATCTGAGTGGTCGAGCTCTGGCCCGCGGTAACCCCACAATCGCCACCTCACCAGGCCCTCAGTGCCCTCACCACTCTCTCGGAGCAACGGATGGCTGGCCAGCAATCGTAATGGCAACCCGTGCTTTCCTCATGTTGGTTTACAGGGACTTCTTGAGGCCTAAAGCGGGAGGCGTCGCGAGCTCTCTCTCTCTCTCTCTCTATCTCTCTCTCTCCCTCTCTCTCTCTCTCTTGCCCACGCAATCCGCTTGCACGTTAAAAGGGGGGCGCCTGAGCATCGCGACTCAGGAGCTCTTACTGGCTCTCCAGCCCTCACCCCTTGGCCTTGTCCACGGCATCGCGACCTGGCATACCAGCGGCGGCTGAGCTCGCTTGAGGGCCGAGACCTGAGGACGTAGAGCACAAAGGAAAGTGTGGGGAAGAGAAGGGAAGCTCGCAAGGTCCTAACCCAGCCACAATCCAGCTGCCGACGCACAATTCCGGCACCTTGCGAAGGAATGGCTCCATGATTTCGAGATAAGTCTCGCACCTGGAATAGCTAATCCACGCGACACCAAATCCCCCATTTTATGGGGCCATGTGAAGGTGATGTTGCCTTCCTTTCTCACCTTTCGGCGCCTGCTTGAGCGCTAAAGGGGACCTCCTAAGCATCGTGCCTCGGGGGCTCTTACTGGACCTTGGGCCGCTCACCTCCTGGCCTTGACCACGGCATCGCGACCTGGCATACCAGCGACGGCTGAAGCCTGCCTGGGGACCGGGAACTGTCAGCATAGAGTACCAAGTCGTCGCAAGGTTAGAAAGGGGGAACCGAGCCGAAACAGGATAGGCATTTTGCACCACTTCATAATATGGATAATATCAACAAAGGCATTGCGGACGCTTTACATGCCCCCACGGGGTATTTCCTCGATTCCTTGCAGGGAACAAAAGACGCAAATCCTAAGGAGCCCTAACTACACGCGCCCTCATGGCTGACGCCATCATCAACAGTGGGCCACGAGGGGCCGGCGTGTGCCTCGCAGTAGTAGGCGAAAATCGACAGAAGGAGAACGGAGTTGGGATGGAGATGAAGGTCCTGTAACCTGTAATGGCGGAGGACCGCATAGAAGAACTCAGAGAAGGGAGGCACCAAGCCAGCTTGACGGTGCTCATGAAGAAGGGGTAAAAGGTGCTCCCTTAGCCTCCGACGTAGTGGAGCTGGCTCGGAGCATAGTCTCCCCCATCTTGTTGCCTTGTGCCACCGTCATTAGGCACGTGAAGGCGAGATTCTTCTCCGTCATGTTGGGGGGATCCAGACCGGCGAGTACCAGGCCGGTGGAGCCTCGGCCGCGGCCTTGCGGGGTGCCATTGTTCGCTGGAGGAGTAAGGATGAGGCAGATCTGGAGATTTCGGAAGCAAGAGAGCAAGAGCAAGAATGTGGATCTGGAGCAACGCGAATGAGAGCAATGAAGGTAAGCCTAGCCCAGGCCAGCCTTTTGTTAGTCGGGCAGTTGCCGAGGCAGCATGGGGAAGCGGAGACGCCCACGTCAATCAACCGCCACGCGGCGCCCAACGCGGCGGGCTGTTGGGGCCCGCGGCGCTCCGCACTTGCCCTTTGGCTTCGCTGCTAAGCCAAGTTCGAGCGCGCCTTGGGCCCGGGGGCTACTACCGGCGTTCTGGGAATGGGGGTCCCCAGATTTGCCTGCCTGCGGCCTGCGGCGTGGCTCAAGCAGTGGTCCAGTACGACCCGTATTCATCAACCCAAGCTCAAGCAGTGGCCCGAGGTGCTCATGACGCAAGCCATGACGACCAAGACCCGGCGGGCGCCAGCCCGCATAGTGTCCTCGTTTCCCCTTTGGTGCAAAGGGGGCAAGCGCAGGCACGGAGTACCGAGGCATCAGGCAAAGGTTACCATATCGGTGCAACGTGATCAAGACCAGCAGAGCAGCAGGACGGAGGTCACGGTGGAGCCCAAGACGACGTCATCGCCAGTGCCTTTGGCAGACGAAGACCAACTTTAGTCAGGATAGCTTGTACTAGTTGTCCCCCTTAAAATGGTTGTTGTTGGCTCCCTTCCCACTCAATATTTGGGAACAGGACAAGGGCCTCTATATATAGAGCTAGCCACCATAGTAGGAAGTGATCGAATCCATCCCAAGTAGAACACCGCACCAGCTCAAGAACACCCCTTGCGAGGTTGTTCTTCCTGTGTACTGTTCATCATCAGCCTCTGAGGCAATCCACCACACCACACACTAGAGTAGGGTATTACACCACAACAGTGGCCCGAACTAGTATAAACCTTGTGTCCCCTGTGTTTGAAGTCTAAGCGGAGCAGTTACCAGCAGATGAGGCGCCGACCATTATTGAAACGGACCATCCTGCCATGCCGCTGCACCGAACGGACCACGGAGGCGATGTACGCCTCGACTGGCGCAGCCGCCGATGCAATCCAAGACCATGGTCAGGCCGCACAATCGGAACAGAGAAGGAGCAGGGTCGCGGCCGTTTTTAGGGTTGTACGCTTTTGCGTTTTACAATTGCGTGTTGCGTTGGACGGGGAGGTAATACATGCCCAGTACACCAGTAGGACCAATTGAACCTCACACGCCCAAAATAACCGCTGGAGCAGTGGCCCGAGAGGGCTAGCCCAGCCTAACGGGTGATTTAGCATGTACAGAAGATTTAGGTGGGATTAAGAGCGAATCCGACGGTCAAAAAAGCCTAAAACTGTCGATCCAACGAATAGAAATGTTGATGGCCTGAGAGGGCTGGAAAAGTGCTCAGTTATAATGTATTTAAATAGAGTAACTTGTTGTGAGCAGGGGGAAAAGGCAACAGATTACTTACCATCCTAAAGTTCACTGATGTCTTGGGCAAAGTGTAAATAAAGAGCGTAATTTCCATCACCCGTTTCTTTCGCCTAACAATCTTTCTTAGTTTCCCCACTTGATGCTTGTTCATGAATATCTCATTGCCCCATACGCAAAAGGGATCAAAGTGTGGATCAGTACCGCTCATATCGTACCTACAAGAAACCAGTAAATGTTAGAAGCTAAATGAGATTGCACAAATAATGTAAAATACAACTACCTACATTCCTAAGTACAAGCATTTTTAGTGATTTCAATATGAAGTACATACGGATGTATATAGGGTTATAGATATAGTTTAGATTAGAATCCAGATTCACTCATTTTACTCCTTCTGTAGTCTATATTGGAATCTTTGAAAATACTTAAATTTAGGAATAGATGGTGTATAAGACATGGGATGCAGCTAACCTCGATGCAAACAACAACATCCCCCATTGCAGCCCTGTGTAAGTACATGGAAAGCCAATATTAACTACAACAGGGTTAACATCCACCAGAAATAGCAAATGGTAATAAAACGGCAGCATCTGTAGTGATATCTTCATTGCGAAAGAGTAGCACGGTATCAATGGGACGGATTAAAAAATGGATACAACTGTTAATTGCAACAGGCGTAATAGCATCCTAATTCATGTTTTGTGAGTTTGTAGCCATTGAAATACAACTGTTTAAAAATGGATACAACTGTTAATTGCAACAGTCTTAATGGCCATTGAAACCGGTACTGATAAAAATGCAATTGGCAGAGTTAAACATCACAAGGCAGGTGCTGCCAGAGCAGATAATGGCCCAATTGTCTATAAAAAGGTAGGGAAAATAGCTAAAATGTGTTAGGCATGTTTACTACAAGATGCTTAAGACATCGACAGTACAAAACATAGCCATTAATTGCAACTAGTATTGGTAAGATTGAACTGGTGAGTTCATATGTACTTGGTAAGTCCCGAGAGGTAGTTGCTGGGGTACTTCGTCTTGGCAAGAGCCCGCCCAAAGTCAGCGATGGTGGAGGCAAGCTCTTCCTCCGGGTCGAAGCGTGGATTAGTGCCCCCGACATGTGTACCTACAAGAAGCAAGTAAATGTTAGAAGCCAATCTGCAAATGCACAAATGATGTAAAATACTGTAAGACATGGGATGCAGCTAACCTCGACGGCAAACAACAACATCGCCTGTTATGGCCCTGCGTAAGTACATGGATAGGCATGTTAAGTACAACAGGGTTAGCATCCACCAAAAATAGCAAATGGGAAGCATCTCTAGTATATCTTCATTGTGGGGAGTAGCATGGTAGAAAAGTTTGTTGTTGGTATTGGTGAAATTGAACTGAACAGCTAATACTTGAATATCACACAGTGTGCAGTACTGAAATAAACAAGGCACGAACATGCTTAATACATCAACCATACAAAACATAGCCATTGCAAGTGGTATTGGTAAGATTTAGCTGGTCAGATCATACATGTTAAGTCCTGGGGGGTAGTCGCTGGGGCACTTCTTCTGGGCCAGAGCCTGCACCATGTCGTCGGTGATACGTCTCCGTCCTATCTATAATTTTTGATTGTTCCATGCCAATATTACCCAACTTTCATATACTTTTGGCAACTTTTTATATTATTTTTTGGGACTAACATATTGATCCAGTGTCCTTGTTTGTTGCATGTTTTATGTTTTGCAGAAACCCAATATCAAACGGAGTCCAAACGGCATAAAAACGGACGGAGAATTATTTTGGAATATTTGTGATTTTTGGGAGGAAGAATCAACGCGAAACGGTGCCCGAGGTGGCCACGAGAGTGGCCCACGCCACCACTCCAGGTGGGCGCGCCCCCCACTCTCGTGGGCCACCCATAAGGCGGTTGATGCCCTTCTTTGGCCGCAAGAAAGCTAATTTTTGGAAAACAATCTGGGCGAAGGTTTCAATCCAATCAGAGTTACGGATCTCCAGATATAAAGGAAACGGTGCCAGGGCAGAATTACAGAACGCAGAAACAGAGAGATAGATCCAATCTCGGAGGGGCTCTCGCCCGTCCGAAGCCATGGGAGCTAAGGACCAGAGCAGAAACCCTTCTCCCATCTAGGAAGGAGGTCAAGGAAGAAGAAGAAGAAGGGGGCTCTCTCCCCCTTGCTTCCGGTGGCGCCGGAGCACTGCCGGGGGCCATCATCATCACCGTGATCTTCACCAACAACTTCACCCCCTTCATCACCAACTCTTCCTCCCTCTATGCAGCGGTGTAACCCCTCTCTTACCCACTGTAATCTCTACTTAAACATGGTGCTCAATGCTATATATTATTTCCCAATGATTTATGGGTATCTGATGATGTTTGAGTAGATCCGTTTTGTCCTATGGGTTAATTGATGATCGTTATTGGTTTGAGTTGCATGTTTTATTATTGGCGCTTTCCTATGGTGCCCTCCGTGTCGCGCAAGCATGAGGGATTCCCACTGTAGGGTGTTGCAATATGTTTATGATTTGCTTATGGTGGGTGGCGTGAGTGAACAGAAGCACAAACCTGAGTAAGTAGGTTGTTTGCGTATGGGATAAAAGGGGACTTGATGCTTTAATGCTATGGTTGGGTTTTACCTTAATGAATCTTTAGTAGTTGTGGATTGCTTGCTAGAGTTCCAATCATAAGTGCATATGATCCAAGTAGAGAAAGTATGTTAGCTTATGCCTCTCCCTCAAATAAAATTGCAATTGTGATTACCGGCCTAGTTATCGATTGCCTTGGACAAATAACTTTCTCATAACAAAAAGCTCTCCACTAATGTTTACTTTATTACATCTTTATCTAAACAGCCCTTACTTTTTATTTACGTGTTCTTTATTATCTTGCAAACCTATCCAACAATACCTACAAAGTACTTCTAGTTTCATACTTGTTCTAGGTAAAGCAAACGTCAAGCGTGCGCAGAGTCGTACCAGTGGCCGATAGGACTTGAGAGGGTATTTGTTCTACCTTCAGCTCCTCAATGGGTTCGACACTCTTACTTATCGAAATAGGCTACAACTACCCCGTATACTTGCGGGTTATCGGTCGGCGGCAGAGGTGAGGTGTTCCTTCAGGTCAACACGCACAGTGGCCATCACTCCATGGACCGCCATCAGCTCCTCGACCTCCACGTGATATGTAGTTGGGCTTGCGCGGTGATGCTTTGGAGGTAGGTACAGTGGGGATTTGGAGGCATGAGGATGTTTTGCAGGCTCCATTCAAGCAACCAGGTCGGGGCCGTGATGGAGATCGGTGGGTTACCTGACTGGATCCGAGCAGAACATAGATGTGGTTGAAGCTGTGGTTGCGGCGCCGGTGGTTT